>NC_080425.1:9713805-10013805 GCF_029873635.1 Malania oleifera | reverse complement strand
GAGGTAAATCTATAGGAAAATCCACCTCGCGCACAGGAGGCAACCCTGGTAACTCCTCTGAAAAAACATCTAAAAATTATCGTACCACTGGAGTGTTATCAATCTTCAATTCATTTTCAGATGCTTCTTTAACAAATACTATAAACCCTTGACCTCCATTCTGAAGTAATCTGCTTGCCTACACGACAGATACCAACTGTATTGGAGCACATACCCGTAAACCAACGAATCTAAATTCCTGCTCTCTAGGAGATCTGAAAATTACTTCTTTCTGGAAACAATCAATGCTAGTGTGATTGACAGCCAACCAGTCCATACCCAGTATTATATCAAACCCACATATATCAAACACAATAAGATCTGTTGGTAGTACTTTCCCTTGAATTTCTATCAGATATCCTCTAAGTACCTTTTGACATCTGATCACTAATCTTGATGGTGTAGCTACCAACAACGCTATATCTAATGAATGGGTCTCACTCTCAGATAATTTAACATAAGATGCAAAAATGAAAGAATGAGTAGCACCCGAGTCAAAAAGAACAATGACTAGATGTGATAAAATAGTAAATGTAACTGTCACCACATCCATAGTAGCTTCTGCATCTCCTGGCGTCAGAGCGTATACTCGTGTTGGAGCCACATTCCTCTACTAGCCACCACGAGGTGCCTGGTATCCTCCCCAAGCTGCCTAATGTGCTCCCTGATAGGGCGTGGGTGCTTGGACCTGGTCCTGCTGACTTGGGCATTCACGTACCACGTGACCGGGTCTTCCGCAGCGATAACATACTCCTCTACCTACTCGGAACTCCCCCAAATGATGTCTCCCGCACCTCTGACATACTGGGTAAGTCAGCATACCCTAGTTCCCACGAGGTCCTGCCATATGCCTCTGGTCTCCCCTATCGCGACCTCCTCTCCATGGACCCCTACTGGTGCCAACCTGAAAACCCCGAGGCGCAGGCCTCTTCCTCCGACTCTGAGCTGCTACACCCCTCTGAATACCATTCTCAATAATCGCAGCTCCATCTACAACCTATGTGAATATCTGAGCCCTGAAACCAATTACCTGCTTAAACAGATTCTACCTCAGTCCCTCTTCAAACTTTCTTTCCTTTTTCTCTTCATTAGGTGATAGATGTGGAGAAAAACGTGACAACTCGACAAATCGAGCCGCGTATTAGGATACAGTCATTTGCCCCTGCACCAAATGCAGAAACTCTGCTGCCTTTGCACTCTAAACGATAGCAGGGAAATACCGGTCGAAGAACACATCCTTGAATTGGTCCTATGTCATTGGAACTGGAACCGGTCTCTACTCCTCTATTAGACGCGCTGCTCTCCACCAGCACTTCACCTCCCTTGTCAACTTAAATGTTGCAAATGCTACTTTCTGCTCATCCGTGCATGGAAGCACTGCCAACGTATTTTCGATATCGTAGACCCAATTCTCAACTACAATTGGGTCATCTCCTCCAACAAAGGATGGGGGCTTCATTCGCATGAACTACTCAATCGAACAGCCACACTCCCTAGAGCTCCTCACCATCTTAGCCATCACCTACTGAGTGACGCTACGTAGTACAGCATTGGTATCTCCTCCACCTATGCTGGAAGGTCTTGACCTATCCTCCCCAATATTTGTGCCATTATCTTCCCTAACCTTAACTCAATATCCAGTTCTGTCACCTAGACACACGATCTGACAGTAGTTTACTATAATTTTCCTGAAATTCTCACCCTAGAAAAAACACAAAAACCACCACGATAATCTTGTACCAAGACATAGAACAACCCCCAAATCCTTTTCCTATACTCTGGTATTGCTTCTACTGCACTCTAAAGTCTACAAAACCTAACAACTAAGGCTCTGATACCAAACTGTAATGACCTTCTTAATTTCCATGTTTTTTTTTTTTTTTTAGATACTATGATATTCTACATGCTCTGATGCCATACAGGGGTAAACCCAATCATCAACCTAAGCAGCGAGAAGCAAAAATCACATAGACATAACCATATGTAAATATATATACAACATCAGACTACTACACATGTTTCCCAAAATATACACATATATATGTTTTCCAAAATACCCTCAACTATGCTAGGATATACAAAAATCCTCATCAAACATACTCACTATCTACGGACCAGGCAATACTATGGCCCCTCTATCTGCGAGTCTGGTCTACTCGCCTACCTGGATCACTTGAACAATGATTCAACACTGGGATGAGCCAACGCTCAGTAAGACGAAATATGCTATTACTAGTGTGTGGCAAATGAGTTACAATACTTTGAAAATATGTTTTCATATAATCATGTATAACTGGATACGTAAGTACAGTACAAGTAATAAAATACACCACCCTTTTCATGTTGCTTAACATAACAGTATTGTAGGTTACTATTCAAAATACTTCTAATGTACATAAGTATGTTCCCTGTTTCTGTAAATCTGTATATACGTAATAGTAACTGAAAATTTTTCCTGTGGATAACTGTATGTCATGATTTAACCCCTTATGACAGGGTTGTGCGGCCCGTAGGCGGGATCTACACTGGCTGGCCGACCAGGGTAAATCACTATACTCGATCGGTCTGATTTGCCCACCTCAACCCATATCTAATAGGGAGCCTGTCCACATCAAGAGCCTAGGTGATCGACCTACTACCATGTATTATCTAAATTAGTGGTTGCACTTAGAACATAAATATCTGTAGCAACGATATCGTGTTCTGTAACTGTATAGTCCAACAGGGTCTGATACTATATAATATATCTCTATATACAATTATATGATTTACCATGATTATGAAATAACTGTATAATAACCATGATACTGAATAAACTGTAACTATAATCCATACATCATGATACTGAAAATTGTATAATCATAACACTAAAACTGCATAATCATAATACTGAAATTCGTATAATCCTGGTATTAAGATTCGTATAATCATGGTACTAGAATTCGTATAATCATGGTACTGAAATTCATAAAATATATCTCCGTACTATATTCATATTCTCAAGCCACACCATACTTTAATACATAATATTCATAATTTAATAAATTATATAATATTTTAAAATTACCTAACATAACATATTTCCCTTACCTGACTACTGGAAAGCCTCTATGATATACTGACATTACACCCGCAAGGCCTCCTACATAACACCCTGAAAATAACGTTTTTCAGAACAAAATATCAGTATTTCTTCGCCTACATCATTTCCTATAACGGTCAGAAGGCCAAAAATAGACAAAGGTCTTACTCTGAATTTGAGATGAAATCCAACTTCGTTTCACCAACGATCCACTCTAGTAGACTTGTAGAGAACTTCGCTAGGAGCGTCGTGGTGGCTTCGAATCGTCGATCTGGCATCTGGCGGGGCCAAAATTGAAGAGAGAAGGGAGAGGGATCGTAGGAGAGAGAGAAAGGGGAGAGAGAGATTACTGAAAATGTGATTAAAATCTGATTTTTCACTACTTATAGGGCTAGATTTTTCGATGAGACACATCACCTCGTCCACGAGTCCTTTAGTAAATTCGTCGATGAACCCTACCCTTCGTCAACAAAATTCTGAGTAGTCCAATCCTTCGCTTGGTATTTTCTCGTCGATGAAATGGGACCTCGTCGACCAGATCCTGAAGACTTTCGTTGACGAAACCCTATATTCATTGACTAAGCCTGATAATTTCCTAAAAATTTTCCCTTCCTGTTACTGTTTCCATTTCTCTCCCTCATTATTATTTAAATACTATTATTCTTCAGGCCACTACAAGTCGGGTCATGTAAGTGATATCAGAGTTGTTGACATGGCCGATGTGATTGTTGATGAATATTTGCTATTTATTTTTAAAAAAATGGTATGAAAAATCGGGGCATCACACGTGGGCTGGACTTAACTCTAGTTGGCCTACCAGGCTAAGTCAAACTGTAAACCTCTGTAGTATGATTGGCATGCTCAACCTGGTTTTGATTGCCACGGAGCTCTTTGTCTCTCCCTCTTAGGCACAATCGACTGTCCTTCCACACTCTATTTGAGATGTATGGTTGCACTATCTATATTGTATTAGTTATGGTGTCTTACTATGTAATCTGTTATGATCCATCAGGGATCAAATACTATATAATACTATGTCTGTATGTTACTATTTTACCATGATTTTATATAACTAAAATAACTATTATTCTGTATAATTGAAATAACCATGATTCTATAATATCTGTAATACCATGATTCTGTAATCTGTATTTCATGGTTATGTAATATCTGAATAATCATGGTTTTGTAAAACTGTATAATCATGGTTCTATAAAAACTGTATAATCATGGTTCTGTAAAAACTGTTTAATCATGGTTTTGTAAAAACTATATAATCATGGTACTATAAAAACTGTGTAAAACTCTGTACCAAGCCGATATTTCTCATGCCACACAATTAAATAAACTTATATACTATAATCTTTATTTTTCCGCTGTAAAAGATATATATATATATATATATATATATATATATAACTGTACTATTTTTCCTGAAATCCATATTTTCTGAATTTTTGTAAAAATACATAATTTCATACCCACAATGATATACTTCTAAATTATCCAAAAATCATATTCTGAAAGCACATAACTACATATATATATATATATATATATATATATATATATATATATTATAATTTACTAGTAAAATTTCTAAAATAACTAACATAACATATTTCCCGTACTTGATTACTGAGAGGCTTGCCAAACTTCCTAAATTCACGCTCACGGTGTTTGAAACTCCAAAACCCTGAAATCACATTTTCTCAGGCTCACACATTCCGTTTCATCAATGAAATTCCAAATAGTTAAGTATATATCACCCCCTACCTGATTTCCCGAGGGAATGCTCACAGGGATCCTAACCCAGTGCTTGTGGCACTTGCACAAAACCCTGTATTCCAAAATTTCTAATTTTATCAGTTCGACCCCAAAATGCATAACAACCGAACATTACTAAGTGCTCTTAACTCAAATAAGTCATTCAACTTAAAAACATCTCCTTTACCTTAGTTTTGGAGTGGTGCCTGAGATCCTTAAAACATAATTCTGCTTTGGTCAAATTGACGAGGATCACTGCTAGGTGTTAGATATGGAGTTTGATCGTCGATGGCGCGAGTTTAGAGTGAGAAAATGAGGAGAGAGAGGGAGAGGTTTCGCAGCCTTGCGAGGGAGAGAAAGAGCTTTTGCAATTTTAAAAGCAAGATGACATGCAACCCTTAAATAGTGTTCCGTCCCTCGCAAAAACCGTTGATGGTTTTCTTGGGCTCTCAGAAAACCATTGACGGTTTGGTCTTTAACCAAACCATTTAAACCATTTACCCTTTTACCCAACTGCGATAACTACAAAATCGTTGACGGTTTTTTTGCACCCCCACCAAATCGTCGACGGTTTGGTCCATACCAAACCAAAAATCCCCTTTTTTCTTTATTTCCTTATTTTTAATATTTTTCGAGTCACTACACTTTACGCTTGTTCTTACGAACGGTACCAAATTAATCGAAAATTATCCCAAAGTAAGTCTAATAAGCCTTCCTATTTTACTCCCTTTCAACAAGTGTGAAAATATGCTCAAAATGAATACTATATAGATATTCCCTCAGAACTTGGGCATATCGTGCTTCAGAGAGCTCAATGCCTCCCTTTGCAAAATAGGGTGCAAAATAAACTCCCAGCATTTCTAAAATTTCTAGGATTTCTCTAAGTAAGAAAAATAATATTTTAGGAGATTTTGAGAATTTATTCGGGACAGAAAAGAGAGCCAAAAATGATTTTCAACCTCAAAAATATTTTCTAGATCTTCCTCTAAATATTCTGAATTTTTGATAATTTTTCATGTTTTTCCTGAACTTTGAAATAACAAAAAGACAATTAAAGCAAAATAATGAAAGTGAAGACAAAAAATATTTTTGGTATTTTCTTAGGAATTTTTTTTTTTTTTTTTTTATTTTCTGAGCGTTATGAATTTTCTTTGTGGATTTTTGAATTATTAAATGTTAAAATAATAACATACCAAATAAAACAGTTAGATCGGTTCCATACCGGTTCAAGGGCCCCAACCTTCAACTTGAATCAACACTAACAACACATAGATTTTGTGGGAAATTGAAATAGACAAACAAAGTAAAGAATAGACAAGAATCATAACTCACCCGGAGATGTTGATGCTCGACAGAACAGGAGACAGGAAGAAGGATGGTGAGGACACGGGTGTCGCCGCCGTGGTAACAGAGCAGAAGATGAGTGAGACGCTGGGGCTATGGGCGAACAACGAACTGGGGAAGGCACTACAAGGTGCGGATCTCTTGATCGATGATCATGATCTCCATTCCCTAGCTGTCGATAAGTCTTCCGGTGGTCACAATAGCACAAGTGTCTGCATACTCCTGCAGTCGTAAGCTGAGAGGCAAAATCCACGAAGCACGCCTCCGGTAATGTTGAGTGATAATTGCTAATTAGAAAAGCTAGTAGGGAGAGTTTGGGACAGCGACAAATAGCGATTGCATGCAGGATGTAATGACCTGAAAATTCATACCTTTTTTTTTTTATATATTGTAAAATCATATTACTCTGATACCCCTGATAAAAATCTACTATAACATCTCAGTCCCAAAGTGGTCACCGATGAATACTTGTTCATAAGGTAACACACATATGCAGCTGAAAACATAAGATCTTAATACCACAAATACAATACCATAATTTTAGTATTTTCCTCAAAATATGCATACACATCACTCCAAAAACATCCACCAAACCTCTTAAAATCTACTAAAAAAATACATCTCCCTGAAACACTTACCCTACAAATAGGACAGTATAAATATCCTCTTTATCTCCAATCCTAATCTGCTCGTCTAACCGGTTCGCCTGAAAAATGTTAAATTACTGGGATGAGACAACGTTCAGTAAGATGAAATATGCTATTATCAGTGTGTAGTAACTGTGTTGACATGAATATTATATTGATAAATAACTAAAACCGAGATAGCATGTAAAATAATATACAGTATAACTCACACCTATGTGGCTTAAAATACAATTGTAATATCTGAACTTTATATTATTCATATTTCTAATATTATAATATATTTGCTGTTATTATGTAAATTTGTATACACATAAATAACTGTGAAAACTTCCCTGAAAAACTGTATGTCATGATTTATACCCAGATGACTGGTTGTGCGGCCCATAGGCGGGATTAAACACTGGTTGGCCTACCAGTGCTAGTCTAACTGTATGTATAAACATGCTTGCAACACGAAAGACCCGCTCCACCTGGTCCGAACGCTAGGGAGCACTCTACACTACTTGTGGCACGATCAGCTGTTCCATACTCTATCTGAGACGTATGATTGCACTTTGAATTAAAATAGCTACGCTACCATGCTCTGATAAATGATTTAATTCATCAGGGTTTGATACTGTATAATACTATTCCATATATATATATATATATATATATTATTGTTTCATCATGTTTCTATATAACCTTAACACTGTAAAATTGATCTCAATAAATTGTATTATATGAGCTAAAATATCTATAATATCTGATCTGTATGATCTGTAATATATGAACTGAATAAACTATAATATCTGAGTGTTATGGTTTTGTAATCATGGTATTCTGTGAATACTGTAAAATATCTGTCTGTGTATATACTGTAAATCATAATTCTATAAATTTGGTAAAACATATTTCTGTACATAAATACTGTAGATCATGATATTATGAAAATTGTATAAATACTATACTGAACAAATACTGACTCAAGCCACACAATTAATAAATAGAACTCATATACTGAAATTTGTATAACTGTATAATTTATACTCTGTATCTCATAATCAAATACTATAATCTAGTGATAAAATTTCTAAATTTACTAGCATAACATATTTCCTTTACCAGACTTTCTAAAAACTGTTTATTATTTCCCTGTTTCATACTTGCAACGTTCGTAATTTCAATGACCTGAATTTTCACATATATGAGTTCTATTTATTAATTGTGTGGCTTGAGTTAGCATTTGTTCAATATAGTATTTATACAGTGTTCAGAATATCATGATCTACAGTATTTATGCACAGAAATATGTTTTACCATATTTATAGAATTATGATTTACAGTATATACACAGACATATATTTTACAGTATTCACAGAATACCATGATTACAAAACCATAACATTGAGATATTACAATTTATTCAGTTTAGATATTATAGATCATACAAATAAGATATTATAGATATTTTAGCTCAGATAACACAGTTTATTCAGATTAGTTTTACAATGTTATGGTTACACAGAATCATGATGAAATAGTAATATATATATATATATATATATAAAGTATTATACAGTATCAGACCCTAATGAATTAGATCAGTTATCAAAGCACAGTACCATAGCTATTTCAGTTCAAAGTGCAACTATACGTCTTAAATAGAGTATGGAATAGCCGATCGTGCAACATGTAGTGTAGAGTGCTCCCTGACGTCCGAACCAAGCGGAGCGGGCCTTTCATGCTACAGGCATGTTTATGCATACAGTTAAACTCGCACTAGTAGGCCAACCAGTGTTTAATTCCGCCTACTGACCGTACAACCAGTCATGAGGGGTTAAATCATGACATACAGTTTTCTAGGGAAGTTTTTACAGTTATTTATATGTATACAAATTTACAAAATAATAGCAGATATATTATAATATTAGAAGTATTAATAATAGAAAGCTCAGATATTATAGTTGTATTTTAAGCCACATAATTATACTGTATATTATTTTACATGCTATCTCGGTTTCAGTTATTTATCAGTATAATATTCACGTCAACACAGTTACCACACACTGGTAATAGCATATTTCATCTTACTGAGCGTTGTCTCATCCCAGTAATTTAATATTTTTCAGGTGAACCGGTTAGACGAGCAGATCAGGCTCGGAGATAGAGAAGATATTTATATTATCCTGTCTGTAGGGTAAGTGTTTCAAGGAGATGTATTTTTTAGTAGATCTTAGGAGGTTTGGTGGATGTTTCTGGAGTGATGTGTATGTATATTTTGAGGAAAATACTGAAATTCTGGTATTGTATTTATGGTATTAAGATCTTATGTTTTTTCGTTGCATAGGTGTGTTACCTTATAAACAAGTATTCCTTAATGACCACTTTGGGACTAAGATGTTATAGTAGATTTTTATCAGGAGTATCAGAGTAATATGATTTTATAGTATATATATATATATATATAAAGGTATAAATTTTCAAGTCGTTACAATTTGGTATCAGAGTCTAGGTTGCTAGGTTTTGTAGACTCTAGAGTACGGTGAAAAATAATACTAGAATATAGGAATGAATTTTGAAGGAAGATAGAAATTTGGATAGAACAGAATTTCAGTGAGTTAATGTTGAGAATTAGGATAAGAATTTAGGATTTTGTTCGACAGTCTGGAAGCAGGAACTTCAGGGTGGTTTCTGTAATTTTCCTAAGGTTGCATCCTCCTCATATACTAGTCAGCATGAGGACGAGTATAGCAGAGTCTCTCCTTGTATACATGCCAGTATGATGTTATCCTCCTCGTATACAGGTCAGCATAAGGATGTGTATAGTAGAGTCCCTCCTCGTATACAGGCTAACATAAGGTTGTATTCTCCTCGTATACGGGTCAGCATGAGGATGAGTATAGCAGGGTCCCTCCCTGTATATGGGCTAGCATGAGGTTATCCTCCTCGTATACAGGTCAGCATGAGGATGTGTATAGCTGAGTCCCTCCTCGTATACAGGCCAACATGAGTTTGTATCCTCCTCGTATATGGGTTAGCATGAGGATGAGTATAATAGGGTCACTCCCTATATATGGGCCAGCATGAGGTTATCCTCCTTATATACAGGTCAGCATGAGGATGTATATAGAATATTATTATAGAGTTATGATATGACAGTTTTATACAGTATTATGATATGACACTTCTATACAGTATTATGATATGACAGATCTATACAGTATTATGGTATGAAAGATTATTATAGAATTATATTACGATAATTTTATGTAGCAATATGGTGCAACGATGTTATATAGACTTATGATTATATATATAGAAAAGTGATTCTATACTAAGTTATGAATACATATAGAAATATGATTTTATATCGAATTACAGTTATTTAACCACGTACTTAGATTTATGGACACAGATTAAATATTGTGGTAAAGTACATTTTGAAAAGGAAATATGTAGTTTTAGATATATATATATATAGTGTGAGTACAACATTAAATGATAATTCAGGTAAAGTTTAGTAATCAGTGGATATATATTTTGTCACATAAAACTCATTTGCCACACACTGATAATAATCTATTTCGTCTTACTGAGTGAAGATTCACTTCATGAGAATTCTAACATTTTTCAGATTCACGTGAAGGATAGCAGTAATTAGAGTAGTGTAGTGAAGCGTGGGTGGGACTTGGTTGAGATTTCATAGTTATTGCAAGTGTAAGCAAATTTACTAGTTTATCAGGTTTGTGTTTATATTAGGATGAAAGGTCTAATTTAGAATTAAATTATTTTATTATATTTTAATGATTTATGAGTAGTAGGGATTTAATTTGTGAGGTAATAGAAGATATTGTTATATTGGGATAATTTAGCAATCTATTATTATAACATGAAATATTTAGGATATTACATATGGTGTGAGAGAAATTGACCGAAAATATTCGGGTCGTTACACGGGGTTGGGAGCTGGGATAAAGAGGAGTGTTCGGCTGTGACGAAGGTTCTCAGAGCATAAGAGGTAGAAGGGGTGGCTGCGTGAGAGAGAGATAAGAAAGACTGGGATATACCTGGAGCCGCTGGTCTGCCTTGACGTCGGTGAGGAGGGAGAGAGCAGAGAGAGTCTAGAGGATGGAGGTTGAGTGAATTAATGGACGAGGCTGGCTGGTGGCAGCTGCAATGGTTTGAGGCTAGGAGTACTTGCAGGAAGATCGTGAGGCCGCAGAGGGTGCTCGTGAGGCGTTAGGGCGTTCTGGTGTGAGGTGAGGGTGGTAGTGGCCGTGGGATCTCTCGGCTGTTTGCTAGAGGGGGTCTGGTGGTGCTGGTTCGCCGGTTAAGATGGGAGATTGAGAGGTGGAAGACTGGTGCGATGTAATGGTGTCCGAAGCAGGATCAGAGAGACGAAGCGAGAATGGAGGCTAGAGTGGGGTGGTACCGTGGGCAGAGCTGGAGTAACGACGAAAGGTAAAATGGAGATGCTGTGCGGGGGTCGCCGGAAATGGTTGCGGGTGTTGGCAGTGATGTTGGTGTGGCCAAAGAGGGAATGGACCAGTGGGAGAATGGAGAATGAGAGGGAAGAGCCTCTGTGATGATGGAGCGTGAGAGTCAGAGAGAGAGTTGGTGGTGCCAGGAGGATGAATAGTGAGAGAGATCGGAGGAGGGAGACCCTGTGCTTTGTGAATGGGGTGAAATGAACGGTGACCTCCCCCCTGAGTGCTCTGAGGCATGCGTGTATGTGGAGTAAAAGTAAAAGAGAGAGCAGATGAGGGTGAGGGAAAGAGTGACGAATGAACAGTGAAAAAATGAAGACCTCCCTGCCTGTGAACAGTGGAAAATAAATGGATCCCCCTGTTTTTCTCCCCGCGCGAGACTCTTTATAGAGAGTCCAGTGGCAAAAATTGGCACATAAAGCTTGCGAGAAATAGCACAAAGAGCTCCAAGAGAAAATATTTCCTGCACGCTCTGTAGAAAAAAATTCCAACAGCAAACTATTCTGCGCGTGGTTCTGTTAATGGGGTTTGGGAGGGAATTATTTTCCATGTTTTTTTTATTTTCTCTTATTTTTTGAATTTCTTTTATATTCATTTTTGGTTGGCCAATTTTATCTTTCCAAAAGGAAAGTCTCGGGTTTTAAAAATAAAGCTTGATTTCTCAAAAATAGAAGGATCCGGACTCGATTTAATAAAAATGACTCACTAAAATTTAAAGAATTAAATTTTAAAATTAAATAATTCCATACAAAAATTTGAAAGATTCAATTTAAAAATTAAAGGGCTCAAATTGAAAGACTCAAGTTAAAAATTTAATAGACTCAATTTAAAAACAACCAGGACTTACTTTAAAAATAATCGAGACTCAACTTAAGATATTAGGACTCCTTTGAAAGACCGAGACTCATTTTTCGAAAATGCCTAGACTCAAAATAATGGGACTCAAAATACTAGGACACTTAGTTTAAAAGAACACAACTTCAAAGACTCAAGGCTCAATCGGATTTTTCAAAAAGGGTCCTAAAATTTTTGGGATTCAAAGTCAACTTTTTTATGCCGAGTCTTCCCAAAATGGCCTGGTTAAAATTGGGATTTATACAGACACCTATTTTAACAAGGCTGCAGCTTTGATCAATCAGGTATTGTTTCTACCAATCTGAGGTGGGAGAAGAGCAACAAGGGCAAAATGGGAATGTTGCAAAATTCTTTAAGAAGTTGTTTATTGGTTTTTGGTTGGCTAATCAGCGAGGATTAGTGGCTAGTGGTTAGCATGGAATCACATGGGAATGCGAGTATGACTACCTGGATTTGGGAACAAAGCCACATGCCTCCATGACAGTCATACTGATATTTCTTGAAACTTGACTATTCGGATTTGGGAACAAAGTCACATGCCTCTAAGATAGTCTGAGTAATTCTAATGGGAAGACGACAACTTGAATTCAGGAACAAAGTCATGTGCCTCCAAGACAGTAGGGGTGATTTTTCTAAAGGAATGACTATTCGGATTTGGGAACAGAGCCACATGTCTCCGAGATAGCCATAGTATTTTCTGATTGGAAAAATGAGTAGTCATATCCCTCTAAGATATCCAGAGGATTTTCTAACTGAACTTTTTTTTTTGACTGATTTGGTCACGACCATGAAGGATTGGCTTAAACAATCGAGATGGGGGGAAAACTAACATCAGTTGCCCCAGTTTTAGAGTGGGCAACGCAATCGAATTTGGGTTGGTGCCCTAGTTTCAGAGAGGATGACTGGATTCAAACTGGGTCAGATGTAATAACTCGAAAAAAAAATATTAATTAATTAAAATGATTAATCAATTAATTAGTTAAACATTATTAAATTAATGTATTGAATAAACAAATAAAAAGAAATAGTGTGAAAAAAATTAATTAAGACTAATTCTTAATTAATTAATTAATTAATTATTGAATTAATTAAGTAAATAAATAAAAAGGAATAGTAAAAAAAATTTGAAATAAAGATATATATATATATATATATATAAGGTTATTGTATAATATAAGTTTAAGTAAATATATATATATAATATAATATTAAAATAATATATGTTAAATGTAATAATGGTGGATTGGATTTCAAGATTTCAATTTGAAATCCAATCCATCATCTTCTTCACTGCGTTTCTCCCAGCTTCTCTTTGCAAGTCGTCATCTCCGTCTCCACTTCTCTTTCTCTCCTTAATTTCGTTTGCTTAACGAGTGCTGATCGAAAAACGAAAGCTGCAGTTGGATTCCTAACTCCATCACCAACATTTCTCCTAGAGCAGATTTGTCATGGGAGTAGCGTAGACACCACTCCTAGGGAAATGTATATTTTCCCTAATTTCTCAATTTCTTATTAAATCTGTTGTTAAATCGACGATTAGGCACCACCATGGGGTCTTAGTCATGATTGTCGTCATTTTTACATAAGTAAAATTTCAATTAGGGTTTTCTAGGCCCCACTCCAAAGCGAGAGTGAGATTTGAGAAATTTGATAATTTGACTATATTTAAGGGTATAATTATTTATTTAGAATTTATAACCCTAGGAAATATTAAAATAATATTTCATTTAGGGTTAATTTAATGGAATTAGAATTTTTGATTTAGGGTCTGGGTAAGCGCTGTAGGTATTTTTTAGGATCCCTGTTGGCGTAGTTCAAGAAATCAGGTAAGGGGAAAAATATATATATTAAACCAAAATTTTTATGAATTTAATGAAAAATGAATTGTGTTATATATACGTGTATATATTTCGGTATGGGTTTAAAATGTCAACCATTTAAATTATGTTTTTTCGAGTTTAGGGTTGTTTATTAGATACGTATATGCGAAAATGAACTGATGAAAGTGGAAAATATTTTTAAGATAATTATGTAAGAAATGAAAGGTATTTTCAGTATATAAATATTAAATGTTGGTTAGCTTATTTTACAGGCGGTGTATGAATTTTATTACTAAATTGTGTGGCATGAGTAAATGTAAGTTATGTGCAAATGTATGTTAAATGTATGAAATGCATGTTAAGTAAGTAATGTGCCGAGAATGAAATATGAAATGAACTATGTTGTTTGTGTGTGTTAATGCAACCATGTAAACAGCTGAAAAATGTTGGGTAAAACAGCTGAAAAATGCTGGGTAAAACAGCTGAAAGATGTTGGGTAAAACAGCTGAAAGATGTTGGGTAAATGTGTAACATGCAGCTGAAAGAAGCTGGGTAAAACAGCTGAAACATATTAGGTAAATGTGTAATAACTGAAAAATGTTAGATAAAATAGCAGAAAGATGTTGGGTGGGTAAATGTATAATAGCTGAAAGATGCTGGGTAAAACAGTTGAAAGATGCTGGGTAAATGTATGATAGCTGAAAAATGTTGGGTAAAACAGTTAAAAGATGATGGGTAAAACGGCTTAAAGATGCTGGGTATGTAATGAATTGACATGAAAATGGAAACGAATGAAACGGAAATGAAATGTGAAATGTGAACAACGGAAAATGGGAAAGAGTCACTTAAAGTGAAATGAAATGGAATGTTAAAGTTATGAACATGAACATATGTAAATGGTTGAGTAATGACAGAAAGAACAATGTATTATGGTACTAGAAGTATCTATGCATGTAGAACATGTTACGATTGGGTGGGGCATACTCTTCGCATGAGAGCTTGCTAAGAAAGGCGGGTGTGCTAGTAACTTCAGATGTGGCAGTAGCTGCATAACGTATTAGGACAGAATGAATCTACTTGTATGAGCGGGTAGATTTCCCTGTTCTTGGGAGCCTCCACCGGTAAACCTTTGTTTGAACTGTATGAGTACGAGATCAATTTAATACTTGAGGGCTTACTGAGTAAGGTGAGTGTTCTGATATGCTTCAGTAGTGACCTTTGGGTTGCCAAATGTATCAGAGAGGTGAGTGTTCTGATATGCTTCAGTAGTGACCTTTGGGTTGCCAAATGTATCAGAGCAGAGGAGTGCTACTTGTATGAGTGGGTAATCACCCCTATCCTTGGGTAATCTCGTGGGTTAAATCTTTTGCATGTGATTGTGTAGGTTCGGAGAATGATTTCAGAAATTATGTTAATGATTTTTAAATGTTAAATATTTTGCTGTTATATAGACTTATGTTGGCCACACATTGTTTTAATATATGGTTTCTTCCCTTATTGAGATGTGTCTCACCCGAATATGAATTTATCTTTTTCAGGATTTCCTCAAGATCAAGCTTTGAGAGCTCGAGGTTTTTATAGCATTATTGGGAAATAGAAAAAGAAAATGGTATATTTCTAAGTTAATTTTAGGGAATGTAAATATTTATGTTTTATGTATTTATATTTTAAGGCTGTTGAATAAGGAATGATTGTGAAAATATTGAAATGTTTTGGGAGTTATGTAGATTTATGGAAATACAGGTGATGGATGATTTAATATGGATTATAGTTAGAATTAGCAAACTCTAGTATTATGTTATATGGAGATTATGTTTATGTTTTTCGCTAAGTATATTATGGATTATGGATTGTCGGGATTTTATCAGGTATAATGTGTTGGACTCGAGTTTAAGGGTTCGAGGTGTTACATCAAATGCCCCAGTTTCAAAGCTGATGAATCAATTAAATCCTGAGACTTCTGCCCCAGTTTTAACAAGGATTTCTTAAGCTAGGATGAGAAACGGATGAACAAAGGTCTATTCAACAAGTAAGAAAAGATGATGCAATGCGGTGTATGCATGTTGCTACCTATGATGCAAGGATGCAAGAATGTATGCCTATTGCTATGTGTATGCGTATATGTATGTTTTTTATTTTCCTTTATTATGAAATGCATGTGACGTGCAAGCTTTCTTTCTCTAATGTTCCTATAATCAATAAAACCAACTTTGAATTCCAAACTGATATGGACACGTATGCATTGGTTCCCCTAAAATCTGCCCTAGTTGAATTCATCTGTAATTGATCCTGCCCATCTTGCATTGCATCCTTAATGTTTTAAAATGAATATGCAATTAGATAACCCAATCTCAGAAAGGAATGCTCAAACTTGTTTGTTTTCACTTGATTAAAATGTGCTTGCTTAACAGGAAAAAAATTTACCAGTACTTTGTAACTTTGCTACTAGCTTAGGGAATCACATCAATGAGCAAATCCCAATTTTTATTTTTTATTATATCAACCTTCTAACCATAACTCCTCCACTACATCACCAGCCATAGATTCTTTCTTGCTTATTTCAAGCTTTTTGTCTAGTGTCTTATTGAGTAATCTGATCATTTCTTCTCCGCATATTTCCAAATTTTAGTGAGATCTCATAATTTTCCAGTACTGGAAACACTTATGGTGTTGCTTCTATAGAAATATGGGATTGTTGATCTATATTTCTTTTAACCTCTTCTTGAGTGTTAATGACCTCTTTTGGAGTGTCACTTTTATTCATTTCCTTTTTCTTTCGAGGAACAGTATCCTTTGCACCAATTGGTCTACCATGCTTTTGGCGCATTTTAGATTCATTAGATGCTATTCCATTGGGTGTTCTTTAGGAACAATCAATCTAGAAAGAATATTTATGGCCAGAACATGTGATTGAGTGACCCTTTTGGTGTCTGTAAAAACATCTTACAATTGATTTGCAGTATCTGCAAATGAATTATTCTTTGAACTTCAAGTTCACATTGATTTGTGCGTGTATCAAGATTAGACAAAGTTGGTGTGTTCCAACAAATTTCTTGTGTTTTTAATCCTTTACCTTTTCCTTCTCCTAATGACGGGGGAATTGATTCATCAAATTGACAATCTAGAAATCTTACTCTAAAAAGATCACCTGTTAGTAGTTCAAGATATCTAATGATAGAAAGAGAATCAAAACAAACATTAATACCAAGTTGACACTGTGGTCCCATCTTATTTCGTTGCGTAGGTGAAATAGGAACATATACTGCGCAACCAAAATTATAAGATGAGATATATTAGGTTGGTGGTTAAAGACAAGCTGTGAAGGTGAAAACTTATGATATGCAGTTGGTCTAACTCTAATCAAAGACGCGGAATGCACTATAGCATGACCCCAAGTAGATGCAGGAAGCTTTGATCACATAAGCATAGGTCTAGCAATAAATTGTAAACGCTTAATGAAGGATTCCGTAAAACCATTTTGTGTATGAACATGTGCAATAGAATGTTCAACACTTATTCCTATTGACATGCAATAGTTATAAATTGCTTTTGAAGAAAATTCACCTACATTATCTAAATGGATAGTCTGAATGGGATGATCAGAAAAAATTGATCTTAACTTTATTATTTGAGTAAGAAATTTAGCAAAAGCAACATTATGAGTTGAAAGTAGACAAACATGTGACCATCAAATGGAAACATCAATTAAAATCATGAAATATCGAAATAGTCCGCAAGATGGATGGATTGGGCCACAAATATCTCCTTGTATTCTTTGCGGAAAATATGGAGACTCTAAAGGTAATTTAAATGGAGAAGGTCTAACAATTAGTTTTCCTTGAGCACAAGAAATACAAAAATAATCACCAGGTAAAATAACAATCTGATCCTTTAATGGATGTCCCTGTATATTTTTAATGATTCGTTGCATCATAGTTGAACTAGGATGACCAAGACGATCATGCCAAAGTATAAAACTTCTAAGCTCGGAGCACTTTTGATGCATAAAATTTGATTCAACCATCCTTATTTTTGTGAAATATAGGTCAGATGAAAAACTTGAAATTTTTTCTAATATGATTTTCTGGTTTGAAATTGTAGATGTAATTAAAAGTTATTCCATATCTCCTTCATTTTTGCTTTCAACATGATATCCATTGCGATGTATATCTTTAAAACTTAGTAGATTTCTTCAGGATCTATTAGAATACAATGCATCATCAATATTCGAATTTGTCCCATTTGGAAACATAATATGAACTCTTCCAAAGCTCTATTACATTTGTAGAGCCAAATATTGTATTAACATTAATTTCAGCTAATGTTAATTGCAAGAAATATTTTTTAACACGATGAATTGTGCCATTGTCCACCAAACACATGTCATCCTCCATTTTATCAACTTTATTTTGTATGATCTAGTAAATAAAAAATAAATTTTAAGAATTAAGAAAGATAACAAAATATTACCAAGCATATTATATGTAAAACTTTTAAAAATTACATAAATTAATTTTTTTCAAAATAACATAAACATGAAGATAATTTAATAATAGACATTTCCATCCCCAATCAAATGATCAATTTTGCCACTAGGATCTTCAAAAAAAATTAGAAACATCAAAATCAGCATCCAAATGAGACTCATACTTAGCATCAATGAGTTCAAACAAATTTACTTCAGCATTTTTTTCTTTTCCTTTTAATGATGCCTTGTAAAGATCAACTAGGTGTTTAGGAGTGCAATATATTCGAGACCAATGACCTTTTATTCCACACCTATAGCAAATATTGTCATTATTTTGCATGTTGTTATTTTGTTCAGAACTTTCTTTATTTTTTGCCCATTTCCTTTGAGTCTTTTCAGCACCTTTGCTTTCAAACTTTGAATGATGATCATCACGAGTCCAACAATTTTTCCTACCATGACCCCTTTTACCAACATGACTTCAACCACTACCTTGAGAAAAAGCCACATTCACTTCAGAGAATGGTGTTGATCCAATTGGACGAGATTGATGATTTTTCAATAAAAGGTCATTATTTTGTTCATCCACCAGTAAATAAGAAATTAGCTTAGAATATTTTGTAAATCTACGCTATCGATATTGCTGCTGCAGGAGCACATTCGAGGTATGAAAAGTCGAATATGTTTGTAAATGGTGTCGAAAGAAAATCATTGTCTTTGCACGATCCTGCAGGGATGCTTGATTTCCTTTTTCAATTGTACTTCCAAGATTTAGAGCATTACGGTGAATCTCAGCATCAAGTACCCATGGTAGATAATTTCTTCCAGAAATATCAAGGGCAACGAATTCAAGTTTTGTGAGATTTGACATCATAAAGTCACTTTGAAAAACAAATAAAAATTCAAAGTTAGGTAAATGTTAAAATGAAAATGTTATTCTCACATATATTTCAACATAAAAATATTTAAGGACACATATTCAAGATAAGAGATATAGTTAACACATAAATATATTTTGACAAAAAAAAAAAAAAAACTAAAGTTATATAGATAACAAATGTTTAAAAAAAAAAAATCAAGATTCTTACCTTGAAATAATACTAACGAAACTTAAAAGATTATGTTATACCATTAGAGACTTGATTGTGTTGATAACGTAATGTAAATGAAATAAAGAGAGAATTATAGAAAAATTAAAGTAAATAAATTTGGAGTTATAGAAATTCAGAAATTTAGTTCTTTAGGAACTAGATGTTGTTAATCATTTTTTTTTTCCTCAATTTTGGTTGTAAATATTATATTGACATCCCAAAGGTCAGTTCCATAATGAACCATTATGTGGGTATACCAAAAGTTATAACTTATTCTTAAGATAGTCATCCACATGTATAATATACACATTTTACAACACTTTATAAATAGAAATCAAATGAAATATTTTTATGGATGATTTCCGTATAATATTACTTTTAGATTAGTCATAAAAAAATGCACCTTTTGTGTTAAAAAAAATGTTTTCTTAACATGTTCGCTTTTTGTTTTCATGAAATCTTTTTAAATACAAAGCAAATGAAATATTTTTATGAATGATTTCTATATAATATTACTTTTATAAAAACCATCGAAAAAATTTCAAAAATAAATTAATGGAACTTTAATTAACTCAAGAGATGAATAAGGGATATGAATACCCCAAAACAATTTCTAATATTTTTAAATTAAAAATGATTAAATATTATACTAGTCATTATAATTCTACAAAAAAGTTGTATCACAAGATTCATATTTTGAACACATCACAAAATATACTAATCAACAGAAAAATTTAGTTTAAATTACACCAACAAAAGAGAAATTTCAATTGAGTAAATGAACAAAACAATGGACCACTAATAGAACAATCCCACATTTCGACATAGCAAAATAGAATCATTACTATGCTCTTTCATATATTGTTTTTCTTTAGTTGCATTTATTTTTGTAAAACTTAATTTAAAATTACTACTAATTTAGATTATGATTTGCATCAATTTACAAATTCATAGGTACTCAATCAAGTTTTATCAATGCATACCCCAATTGAGAAGGGGCAAGGCAAAGATTGTTAGTACCGGAATAGTCCATAGGTATGCTTGATACACATGAGTAGGCACTAACTTGACCCAAAAGTTTAAGCCTATTGGGTCTTGGGCCCAACCATGTATATAAGTATCCATTATCTGCTCAAATTTTTCAATGTGAGACAAACTCACAAGTAGAATTCTCAACAATCTCCTCCTCACTTGTGAGTTCCAACTGCTCCCCCTTGAACGGAAACTGTCTCTCTTATAGGAGTAAACCTAATTCCTCGACAGTTGCTTAAGTGGAAACTGTCTCCCATGTCTTGACCCTATTCGAATCCATCATAAGCTTAGATGATCCTTATTGGCCTTGATCACACACTTGGTGTCATGCGCCAAACCCAGTAATGGGACCCGAGGGTGAAAAAGTAACCTAACTTGTCCCTATATCATACAAATCACCAATGACACAATACAATGAATGAGGGTCCGTCCCAGTGGGGTTCCCAGGCACCCTATACACATTCACGTATACCACGAAAACATAGCGGAAGATAAGTCTTTCTATACATGTACAGTACCATACCAGATTCTATACAAAGGAGTCTAACTCCACAAAATACAATACAAATCCGAGTGGCAGTCAAAACCCCCAAAAGACCACCCAACATAAGCTTAGGACTTACCTAGGTACTCCCCACAGTATACCAACACTACGCTCCTACACCAGGTAGCTAGCTCCGGTTACCTGAAGGACCTGAAAAATATGTACGTACAACAGGGGTGAGACACCTCTTAGTAAGGGTAGATACATGTTATATCGGTGTATGCATTTGAGTGTTATCATGACAGCAAAACATACACAATTAAATGCAATTTCCAGTACTTCCACAAACAGTTTCAAAATAGTGCATACAGGCACACACACACATGATCAAGTAACCCGGTGTTGTCACACCCTTCGGCCCGAAGCCGGACCACAATACCCAGTGTCGGCCCATAGCCAGCCCGCGATACATGACGTCCCCGGCACATGGCAAACCCCAGGCTCCCATGGCATCGTATTGGTACAAACTGGTGGATCCACACCCTTCGGTGATCAACCAGTAAGGCTTACGCCCTCAGATATAGAGCCGCATACTCTTGCCAAACATGGTAGGCGATAAACACACGCTCTCGGATATAGAGCCGGACACTCTTTCAGTACCTAGAACAACTTGGAACCTAGTTCCTATTGCATTTCATCAAAACACGACCATACATGCTCATATAACCAAACAAACCACACCTATTTGGTAATCTATAAATCATAATTTTTTAAGCGTATACAATTTAATAAAGTCAAGGAACGACCATCCCTAATACAATACATAACACATTAAACTAAAGGTTTTCCAACAAAACTAGGGATTGCAGCCCAGTACCCCCTTTTTCCCAAAAACTGTTACATGAAAAACTCATAGTTTTACCCGTTAGATTTCCCCAAATGAGTAACCAAAACACTCACAGTACCGTGAACCACAGTTCTACCAATTCCGATTTCAAAAATAACCGACATAAACTGAATCCCCTTACCTTTTCCTGAATGACAAATCCTGAACTCCAAGGTCCCTAAACCACAAACCGAGTTCCAAAACCTACAACCCACAGTACAAAACTCACTCACAACTCTATTACCTACAAGACTACTGAATCAAAACTAAAAGCCAAGTCTTACCTCTATTTTGGGTCAAAACCCAAGAATGCCCAAAATGAAAATCCAATCCATAGAATTTGTAGAGAATCCTTCCTTAATCCTCATGGTAACGTCGGATCTACGATTCCCACTACATACGATGGATAAATCTAAAGAGATAGAGAGTAGGTTGAGTTTCTAGAGAGATAAAGAGAGAATTTGAGTTTTCTTAGCTAAGAAGTAATTAAAATATCTATTTATAACCCTTCTCTTAATTAATTAATTCCCTATATCACGGTTCAGGTTCTTCCAACCTCCCTTCCTTACAAAAATTTCGTCCTCGAAATTTGCTATCTCTTATTCATAAACTCATTCATGAAATCAATTATACACTCGACTTTAGGAAGAAAACCGAGGACTACTATTACACAGCCCTGTCAAAACATATACATACCCTCACTTATGGCGAAGGAATACTGTGGTAACAAACATAAGCCGTCTCAAGAGTTCCCAAATACACACACTCCTCAAGACCAATCACCTATTCCAATACAAAGTAGGGTAATGTACATAACTTAGAATAACTGTGGATACTTCCGGTGTATTTCTGCTTCCAATTCCCAAGAAACTTCCTCAGCCTCGTGATTCCACCACAATACCTTCACCAAAGATATTTTCTTAGTACGTAACTTCTAAATTTTATGGTCCAGAATGTAGTGACCCGGAGAATAATAGTATTTTAATAATAAAGAGGGTCGAAAATGGAAAAATGAATAGTATTTTAATAATAATAATAATAGTATTTTCATGACCTCGTTGACGAGAAAATACCGAGAGAAGAATTTGGGCTACTCTGAATTTCATCAATGAAGGGCAAGGTTCGTCGACGAAATTCCTTAAGGACTCGTCAATGAGATGATGTGGCTCGTCGACGAATCCCGCAGTATAAATAGCCCTAAACTGATTTTAATCGCAGAAATTCGGCTGCAAACCCTCTCCTCTCTCTCTCCTACAGCCCTTCCCCCTTCTCTCTTTGATTTTGGCCCCGTTAGTCGCCGGATCGACGATTTAAAGTCACCACGACGCTCCTAGCGAATTCTCTTCAAGTCTGCCGGAAGCAGATCGTCGGTGGGGCAAAGTTGGAATTCATCCCAAATCCAGGGTAAGGTTTTTCATTCGAAATTTGGCTTTCCAGCCGTTGTAAGAAATGATGTAAGCAAAGAAATATTGATATTTTTTTCTGGGATATATGGTTTTCAGGGTGTTGAGTGGAGAACCCTGCGGGTGTAGGACCGTTATTGTAGAAGTATTTTAGAAGAAATTAGGAAAGGGAAATATGCTAGGCTAGGCAATTTTACTATGTTTCAGTATAAACTATGCGTTTTTATCATATGATTATTCACGATAAAAATTTATACAGTTTATCGTTTATGTATAATATGTTTAAAATTACTGTGTGTCTTGAGAATATAGGTATAGTAAAGAAACATGTTTTACAGTATTTCCAGGATATGTTTTACAGAATAAACAGCAAGTGGTTACGTTTTATAGTAATTACAGAATACCATGATTATACAGTTTCCAATACCATGACTTACAGATTACAGTTCAGTTCAGAAACACAATTGACACAGTTACAGTTTATTTCATTGTCATGGTAATTACTATTATTTCAGAATCATGGTAAATAAGATAATTCTATATAGAGATGTATTATATAGTATCAGACCCTATTTTACCATACAGTTACAGAGTATGGTACCGTAGCTACATACAGTTTATAGAGTGCAACCACCTATTTAGATAATACGTGGTAGTAGGTCGATCGTATAGTGCCCTGACGTGGACAGGCTCCTCATCGGATATGGGTTGAGGAGGGTAGATTAGATCGAGGGAGTATATTGGTTTACCCTGGTCAACCAGCCAGGGTAGATCCCGCCTACGGGCCGCACAACCCTGTCATAAGGGGTTAAATCATGACACACAGTTATCCACAAGGAAAATTTCAGTTATTATTATGTATATGCGGATTTGCAGAGACACAGAATATACTTATCTACGTTACAAGTAATTTGACTAGTAACCTAAAATTACAGATATGTTAAGCAATATGGAATTGGTGGTGGTTTATGTTATTTGTATATTATTCATAGATCTAATTATACATGATTATATAATAAACAGATTTTCATAGTATTGTAACTCATTTTCCACACACTAGCAATAACATATTTCGTCTTACTGAGCGTTGACTCATCCCAATTACTTTAACATTTTTCAAGTGATCCCGGTAGGTGAGTAGATCAGGCTCGCAAATAGAGGGGCCTCAGTATTGCCCTGATATTAGAGTGAGTATTTTTGGGAGTATTTTTGTATAATTTTGGCCAGTTGAGGGTATTCTGAGGAAACAATCATATATGTTTTTATTAGGAAATATTTTAACACTCTGGTATTGTAAATAATTACATATAGTTATGTTTATTTGATTTCTGTTTCTCGCTGCTTAGGTTAATGATTGGGTTTAATCCAGTGTGGTATCAGAATATTTTAAATGTTATAGTATAAAATAAAATAAAAACCCAGTTAAATAGCAAGTTGTTACACAGAATCTGAACAGGTGTTTCCTCATACGCCAAAGTATCCCCAATCTCCATATTCTCGTAGCTAATAACATGTGAAGGATCCAACATGTACCTCCTCAACATGGATCCATGAAACATATCGTGGACCCTCGAGAGTGTTGGGGGTAGTGCAATCGTGTAGGCTACAGGACCCACTCGCTCAAGAATCTCAAATGGTCCGATGTACCTCGGGCTCAGCTTGCCCTTATTCCCAAATCTCATCACCCCTTTCATCGGAGCGATCCTCAAAAATACCTTACCCCCCCACCTCAAACTCCAACTCATGGTGGTGAACATCTGCGTAGCTCTTCTATCGACTCTAAGCTAATTTAATCCTTTCTCGGATCAAACCTACCTTCTCAGATGTTTGCTGCATAAGTTCAGGTCCTAACACAGGACGTTCGCCAACCTTACTCCAATACAGAGGAGATCGACACCTCCGACTATACAGAGCCTCGAATAGTGCCATCCTGATACTAGCCTGGAAGCTGTTGTTATAAGCGAACTCTACTAGTGGCATAAACTGTATCCAACTACCACCGAAATCTAACACACAAGCCCACAACATATCCTCCAAGATCTGTATCATCCTCTCCGACTGTCTATCAGTCTGGGGTGGAACGCTATACTGAAAGTAAGCTTCGTCCCCAATGCTTCCTGCAAGCTCGTCCATAATCGAGAAGTAAACCTCGGGTCTCGATCTGATACAATGGACACCAATATCCTGTGCATTCTAACTATCTCATGCACATACATGTCTGCTAGCCTACTCAAAGGGTAGTTAACCTTCATTGGTAAGAAGTGAGCAAATTTCGTCAACCTGTCCAAGATTGTGAAGTATTGGTGACAATTCGGTCACAAAGTCCATGGAAATATGCTCTCATTTCCACACTAGAATAGCTAAGGGCAATAACGGCCTTGCCGGCTTCTGATGTTCAACTTTCACCTGCTGACACGTAAAACACTACTCCATGAACTGAGCAATTTGCCTTTTCATACCACTCCACTAGAAGGTCTCGCGCAAGTCCCGATACATCTTTGTACTACTCGGATGTATCGTATACAAAGAACGATGCACTTCCTCCAGAATCTTCCATCTGATCTTATCGTCGTTCGGAAACACATAACTTGGTCCCAAACCTCAACACACCTCCCTCAGAGATGTTGAACTCTGAAGTCAATCCTTGCTGTGCCTTTTCCATAACCTTTGTCAACTCCATATCACTAGCTTGCGTGACATTTATACTCTCAATCAAAGTCGGTTGGACCACCAAACTAGAAAGGAAAGCCTGATGACCACCATGCACTAACTCTATACCTAAGCTCTCCAGATCCTGTTTGATGTGATGCTAAGCTACAACTACAGATACTGCCACGTGATCCAACTTCCGACTCAATGTATCAGCTACCATATTAGCTTTTCCTAGGTGATAACTGATGGTGCAATCGTAGTCCTTAATAACCTCAAGCCACCGTCTCTGCCTCATATTCAACTCCTTATGCATAAAAAAGTACCTGAGGTTTTTGTGATCAGTGGAATTTCCCATTGCACACCATACAAATAGTGTCGCCAGATCTTCAATGCATATACAACAGCAGCCAACTTCAGATCATGTGTAGGGTAATTCTTCTCATTATCCTTCAGTTGCCGAGAAGCATAAGCTATTACCTTACCCTGCTGCATAAGCACACAACCCAAACCTTTTAGAGACGTGTCGCTATAAATCACAAAACTGCCATCCCCAAAAGGAATGGTTAACACTATAGCAGTAGCAAGTCGATGCTTCAACTTCTGAAAACACTGCTCGCAATCACTGGTCCATTCAAACTTTACCTCTTTGCTAGTCAATCGAGTCAGAGGTCCAGATAACTTAAAAAACCCTTCCATGAACCGGCGATAATAACCTGCCAGTCCCAGAAAACTCCGAACCTCCTACACACTCTTCGGCCTCACCCAGTCGACCACAACTTCGATTTTGCTAGGATCCACTGAGATACCGTCCTTAGACTTCACATGGCCTAAGAATGCAACCTGATTCAACTAGAATTCACACTTCTTTAGTTTAGCATACAACTTCTTCTCCCGAAAAATCTGTAATACTAACCTCAGATGACTCTCATGCTCTTCTGACCTCCTCGAGTATACCAGAATATCATCAATAAATACTACTACAAATCGATCCACGTACTCATGGAAAACCTTGCTCATAAGATCCATGAATACTTCCGGAGCATTCGTCAACCCAAAAGGCATGACTAAGAACTCGTAGTGGTCGTATCTGGTTCGGAAAACAATCTTCGCAACATCTTCAGATCAAACCCTCACCTGATGATATCTTAACCGTAGGTCAATCTTCGAAAAGACATGCGTATCCTGTAGCTCGTCAAAAAGATAATCTATACGAGGCAAAGGGTAGCGATTCTTCAAAGTTATCTTGTTAATCTCATGGTAATCGATGCACATGTGCATCGACCCGTCCTTCTTCTTCACAAACAATACTGGAGCTCCCTAGGGTGAAACACTAGGTCGAATGAAACCCCTGTCCAGTAATTCTTGAAACTGTTCCTTCAACTCTCGAAGTTCCACCAGAGCTATCCAGTACGGAGCTTTAGAGATCAGTGCCTTTCCAGGCAGCAACTCTATCGCGAACTCCACCTCATGATCTGGTGGTAAACCGAGAAAATCATCTAGAAACACATTTGGGAACTCACTGACTACTCGAATATCCTCGAGCCTCAACTCATCTTGCGGTAGTTCCTTCACACAAGTTAGGTACCCCTGGCATCTGTCCAAGAGAAATCTCCTCGCTTGCAATGCCAATAGAATCTGTGGCGTCGAACGCACACACGATCATATAAACTCGTACTCCTGCTCCCGAGGAGGTCTAAACACTACCACCTTTCTACGACAGTCGATCACAACATAACTGGAGAATAACCAATCCATCCCCAATATGGCATCAAACCCCGACATATCGTATACCACAAGATTCGCCGGTAGAAACTTCCCTTGAATTACCACTAGGCAATCTTCTAACATCCTCCTACAGAAATACACACTCCCCGATGGTGTAGCTACAGACAATCCTTCATTCATGACTTGGGTCTCCACCCCACACAGTTTCACAAAATTTATAGATATAAAAGAGTGGGTCGCACCCGAATCAAATAAAACTATAGCTTTATTAAAAAACAACATCATCTACCTATCACCACATTCCCTTCCTGCTCAACATCCATCAGAGTAAGCGAGTACACCCTTGCCGGAGCTGTATTTGCCTTGTGGGTTCCCTAGGAAATCTGATTACTCCCCCGATTCTGACTTGAAGAAGGCGTAACCCGCTTCGGTGTGTGACAATCCCAAGCCTTATGACCTGACTGGCCACAGTTGTAGCAATTACCCCCAAATGGCTAGCACTCACCGCTATGCCATCTACAACACTTGGTACAACGATCACCCACCTGGATCATCTAAGAACCCTAATGCTCGGTATTCTGTCGGTAACTCGAGCTCCTGTTCCTCTTCTTCCACGATCCTTGACGAGATCCAGACTGAAAACCAGAAGGTACTGGCCTCTTCTTTGGCTTTTGATTCACTTTGTCCTCTCGAATACCAGTCTCAATCATAGTGGCTTTATTCACAAAAATCGAAAACTCATGGATCTAAAGCATACCTACTAATCATGTTAACTATTACCTATCAGGTCTATATTTTTCCTATCGCACTGACACAAAAGTCACCAATGGTTTGCCGTGATTTTACTGGAATCGTCATTCCAGGAAAAACACAGAACACCGCCGATGAATCCCGGTCTAGCAACAAAACATCCCTCAACCAACTCTACCCACATCCAACCTCTTATGCTCTCGTATGTACACACAACTATGCCTAACCAAGTTTACAAGACCTAACAACCTGGTTAGCTTTGATACCAAGTTGTCAAGCCCCAAACCCAGTAATGGGACCCGAGGGTGAATAAGTAACCTAACCTATCCCTATATCATACAAATCACCAATGACACAGTACAATGAATGAGGGTCCGTCCCCGTGGGGTTCCCAAGCACCCTATACACATTCACGTATACCATGAAAATACAGTGGAAGATAAGTCTTTCTATACATGTACAATACCATACCGGAGTCTATACAAAGGAGTCTAACTCCACAAAATACAACAAAAATCTGGGTGGCAGTCAAAAACCCAAAAAGACCACCTAGCATAAGCTTAGGACTTACCTAGGTACTCCCCGCAATACACTAACACTACGCTCCTACACCAGGTAGCTAGCTCCGATTACCCGAAAGACTTGAAAAATATGTACAGTAGGGGTGAGACACCTCTCAATAAGGGCATATACAGGTTATATCGGTGTGTGGCATTTGAGTGTTATCATGACAAAAAACAAACACAGTTAAATGCAATTTCCAGTATTTCCACAAACAGTTTCAAAACAATGCATACACACACACACACACATGATCAAGTAACTCGATGTCATTACACCCTTTGGCTCAATGCCAGCCTGCAATACCCAGCGTCGGCCCATCACTGGACCGCGATACACAGCATCCCTGGCACATGGCGAACCCAAGGCTCCCATAACATCGTAGCGGTACAAACTAGTGGATCCACATCCTTCGGTGATTAGTCGGTAAGGCTCACACCCTCAGATATAGAGCCGGACACTCTTGCCAAACATGACAGGCGATAAAAACATGCCCTTGGATATAGAGCTGGATATTCTTTTAGTACCTGGAACAACTTGGAACCCAGTTCCTATTGCATGTCATCAAAACACAACCATGCATGCTTATATAACCAAACAAACCACACCCATTTGGTAATCTATAAATCATGATTTTCCAAGCATATACAGTTTAATAAAGTCCAGGCACGACCATCCCTAACACAATACATAACACAGTATACCAAAGGTTTTCCAACAAAACCAGGGATTGCAGCATAGTACCCCCTTTTTCCCAAAAACTATTACATGAAAAACCCACAGTTTTTCCCATTAGATTTCCCCAAATGAGTAATCAAAATGTTCACATGACCGTGAGCCACAATTCTACCGAGTTCGATTTCAAAAATAATCGACATAAACTAAATCCCCTTACCTTTTCTCGAATGACAAATCCTAAACTCCAAGACCCCTAAACTGTGAACTGAGTTCCAAAACTTACAACCCATAGTACAAAACTCACTCACAACTCTATTACCTACAAGAGTACCAAATCAGAACTGAAAACTGAGCCTTACCTCTATTTTGTGCCAAAACCTGAGAATGCCCGAAATGAAAATCTAATCTGTAGAACTTGTAGAGAATCCTTCCTTGATCCTTATGGTAACGTTGGATCTATGATTCCCGCTACATACGTCGTATAAATCTAGAGAGATAGAGAGTAGGTTGAGTTTCTAGAGAGATAGAGAGAGAATTTGAGTTTTCTTAGTTGAGAAGTAATGAAAATATCTATTTATAACCCTTCTCTTAATTAATTAATTCCCTATATCACGGTTTGAGTTCTTACACTTGGTCCTCCAACTATTAGCACACCACGAGAATTAGTTTCACACTTCGACTTTTACGATGTCGCTCACTCAGAGTTATAAACCGTCGGCTCTGATACCATTTGTTAGTAGCGGAAGAGTTCATAGGTGTGCTTGATACATATGAGTGGACACCAACTTGACATAAAAGCTTAAGCCTATTAGGTTTTGGGTCCAACCATGTATATAAGTACCCATCATCCACTCAAATTTTCCAATGTGGGATAAACTCACAAGTGAAATTCGCAAAGATAATAAAGAGAACATATAAAAAAAAAAATGTAATTGTCTCTATGGTTTCAAGGGTTACTACTCTATTTTTGGGCAAGCATTGAAATATTAAAACATATTAACATCCGAATGTGCAGAATTCGATTCTCATGGTTTTTGTGGCTGCACCAATATTTTAAGGATCCCGGATGCACAAGGCTTGTGGTGGCTTTTTTAATTACGAAAATTAAATAATTGAAAAGAAGCAATTACATGAAATTGAGAAACCCATTTGAATTAAAAATAATCATAAAATTTTAAACATAATCAAAAAATGCAAAAAGAATTAAAGGAAATTACAACATATTGAATTCTAACCTAAAGGGAAATACAATCGAATAGAATAGGATTAGCTCTCTCTATATCCATCATCAAGGCAGTTAGTATATGAAATTCGATCGTGAGAAGATGATCGCTACATATTCAAGATCCATTCTCACAAATCTAATCTTAACACAATTATGGGGTTTAACTTTAGACGTGTATTATGTTTGGGAGAGGCATTGGATTTAGATTTATATGAATTTGAATAAAATATAATATAAAATTATATTAAAATTTGTTTACATAAAATATCTGAAATTCATTCTTCCAAACATAGTATACATGTTTGATTTGTTGTGACATGCATGCCATGGCCACAATTGAAGGCTTTTGCAAGTAAGATAATATGACATGATGCACACAGACCTTTTTCTGGGTTTTGGGTTGTGTTCTAAGTCAGTTAAGGGAGAGAAGGGGAGACAGTGAGATGAGGGAAATAATTTGATGACTCCAAAATTTGGGGAAGAAAACCGAAATTTGGGCATTTGTTGGGAGTAGGGAAAGAGAGAGGAAATACTTTGAGGCCCTTAAAAATTACTTTTATTATAATAATTTGTGTGGGAAAAATTCGTATTGGTGGTTGTGGTCAAAAAATTCTCATTAATATTTTAATTTTTTAAATTATTTAATTAGAAAATACAAGAATTTAACATAAGGATTTTTGAGAGCCAAAGAAGTATACACATCACTCACATATTGTCTGTGCACACACCCTCCATACCCATATATATACATATATGCGTATATATGTTTGTTTATACGAAATTTTCATTTTTTTAAATAAATTTTCTTCCTATGTTGTTTTCCTCAAATCAATTTCTCAATCCAACGAAACTTCTATGACTTTCTTTAAAGATTAAAAATTAAATAATTTTTTTAGTAAACCATGAGAGTATAACTAAAGTCAAACTTCTTGCCCATTACATGTACTCTACATGTGTGAGACTCTTTTATTGACTCATGGACACTACTTAATTAGTTATACTTTCTCGAGTTTTTTCCTATTTTATTATTAATTCATAAAAAAATATAAAATAATATTTTGTTTGGGAAAAATTTTCCCGTTCTGATACTCACATAATCTCGCAGGATAGAGCTGCGAGTTTTAAACAAATCTCACACGATGGTCCTGCGAGATTTAAAGGGCCTCGACAATTCATCTGCTCTTCATCCGTTAGCTTCTCCTGTAGATTGCCGCAGCTGCACTAGGGGAACCATTTTAATTTGCAACGCGCTTTGCTTCTGTAATGGCGACAGAGAGATGGGTTTTGTTGGAGTTTTTGCGTTCTCTATAACACCGCAGATTTTGGATATGTTCTGGGTTTTCATCGCGATGATGCTGATGACCATGGCAGTGATCCTCCCGCGCTGGAATTTTGCGAGGGCTTTGGCTCTATTCTTGGTTTAGACGATGAGGATGATCATGGCGATTCTCTATTGGTGTTTTGGGGATCAAAGGAGCAGTGATGTGCAAGTGGGGTTCTCCTGGTTCAGCGGGGGAGGAGAATGAGAACATGGTAGTGGGGTTTAGGAGGGGTTTTGTTAGTTGGAAGCTTGATGTCTTGGGTTTGGAGAAAAACAGAGGAATTAATGAGAAGAAAAATTGTGATTAGCAAATTGGTAAAAGTTTCCAATTGTTATAAAATTAAAATGGTTCATGTTTCAAGTAATTAATTAAATTAAGTTGCGTTTCAAGGAATTATAAACTTGCCGTATTCTTAATGGGGGAAATCGTATCATAACAAGTTTCTAGGGGGGGAATTTTTTTTCCCTAATTCTAGCCAGGAATCCTGCCCACAGAACTCTCATGGTGATGGGCGAACTACTTTAATTCTATTTTATCAAATTATTATCTACTTGAACCACATACAAACCCAATTGATGCAGCTGCGGCAAGTGATGATTAATGGAGAAGCTAACAAATTTAGGTGGAGCAGATGATAAACGAGGGAGACCTAGATGGAGATGGGTAGGTTAACTATGATGGAGGAGGAGAGGCTGCCGTATTTGCCAGGAAAATCTCGCGGGATGGTCTTGCGAGATTTGGTTGTCATGTGTCAGGACTCGAATTGCCCAGCCCTTTAAATCTCGCAGGACCATCCTGCAAGATTTGTTTAAAACTCGTAGCTCCATCCTGTGAGATTACGTGAGGATCAGAACGGGAAAATTTTTCCCAAACAAAGTATTATTTTATATTTTATTATAAATTAATAATAAAATAGGAAAAAAAACTCATACTTTCTCCACTTGTGAGCTAACCTTAATCTCATTAAATATATCCAGTCCCATCCAACTTTAGTATCTACCCAAATCAAACTCATATGATATTTATCAACCAAACATACCTAAAAAGATCTCATAGTGGGAATGGCATGCATAGAAATAGTGTAATGGTACTTGTAAAGACCAAGAAAATAATAATAATAATAATAATAATAATAATAATAATAATAATAAGTAAGAAAAAGGAGAATTTGGTTTGGCATAGGCCAAACCATCGATGGTTTTGGTGGAGTTCAAAAAACCATCGACCGTTTTGAGTTACCGCAGCTAGGTAAGGGTAAAACAGTAGAATTAAGGTTTGGTTAAAAACCAAATTGTTGATGATTTCAACAAACTGTCGGCGGTTTTGCTGCGGGTCAAAAACCTATAAATAGGTTTCAATTCATTTTCTTTAGGTTAAACTCATTTCTCTCCCTCTCCCTCTTCCTCTCCCTCTCTCTCTCTCTCTCTCTCTCTCTCTCTCTCTCTCTCTCTCTCTCTTCATTTTCTCCCTCAAATCTTCCCCAAATTGATGATCAGACACCACTAAAAGGTCCTAGGTTTGATCCTCGTCACTTTAACCAGAGCAAATTTTTATTTTAAGGATCTTAGGTACCACTCCAAAGTTAAGGTAAAGAAAATGGTTTATGCCTGTTGTTTTTAAAGTTTAACTGGTTAATGGGAGTGTGTGAGGCTAGAAATGTTAGGATGAGAAATATTCTGGGATTTAGCTGAATGAATTGAAATATGTGGTTATAGGGTTTGTGCTCCGAACGCCGTAAGTGTCATTTTCGGATCCTTACAGGCACAGTAACAATAAACAGGTAAGGGGAATAAATTATATTAGGAATTTTCTTTGGAAATTAATTGCTTAATTTAAAGCATGCAATTATGAAAATATTATTATATGTAATTCTATGACGAAAACAATGGTTTTGGATTATCATTTTTTTTCTGGGCAAATGTTATATTATAAAATATTACTAAAAAATCTGTGTGGCATGAGAAATGGTTTTGATTACCATAAAATATACATGTGAAAATATTTTACGATGAAATGAGATTTGTACTGATTTATAGAGGAATATTGAAAATGTGACAGATATTGTGAAATGATGAGATATGTTTTGATATTGAAATATGTGTATTGGCAGTCTTATACTGGGAAATGAAATGATAGAAATGATATTATATATATATATACTGAGTTGTGGAAATGAGAACCTGGTGGAACAATGATGTATGTGAGAGCACGATACCATAGCTAGTGATTGAGTTAGTGCAACCACATTGGTCGGGGAGAGTGTTGATATTGGAATCGATTGGACTTGCGAAGAGATGTTGACCGCCCCTGGGTCTAGACCAGGCTACGGTGGGCCAATCGTACTACAGACGAGGTATTTCGACTTAACCTGGTAGGCCAACCATAGTTAAGTCCCACCTTCGGGTCGCCCAACCCGATTATGTGGGGTGATTACATGACGATGATATGAATGTCCTCAGGATGGTTCCTCATTACAGACATGGTAGACTCAAATGATTATACATTTATAGACATGATGTGTTTCGTACACTGGGAAATTTTTTGAATATGAGTATATTTTTGGGAAATAAGTATAGGGTTGCGAAAGTATATATTATTATATATGGTTATGACTACAGTTTTCATGATTTCTCAATTAAAATAAATTATTAAATGAATGTGTTATGACATACTAAAACTCATTTATCACACACTGTTAATAATTTATCCCCACTTAGTGAGAGGTGTCTCACCCCAAGAATTTTAAACATTTCAGGAAGTTCAGAACGCCAAGCGGAGTAGGCTCCGAGATAGAGGAGGCTTAGATTATCGTAGTTTAGGGTATGTTTTATTTTTGAGACTGAGGATATGTTTTTATAACCATTGGGATAACTTATGGTTTTTTTTGTAGATTTTATAAGTATATTTATAGAGACTCTAGTGCTCTGGTATTGTATATAAGAATTAGGTGTGTTATGTTTTCCACTGCATAGATGGAATGTAAATATAGATAGATGTATTCCCGGTGTCTCGCCTTGGGTTTGTGTTGATTATATATTATTATTTTTATTGTGGTATCAGAGCTTAATATAAAAATAATAATAATAACAAATATATAGCAGGATTTTTGGGTCGTCAGTTTTGGTATCAGAGCCAAGTTTGCTAGGTTCTGCAGACTTCAGCAGGTAACAATACCAGAGTATATGAATGGATTTTGCTGAGGGTAGGAAATAGAAAGATTAGGAATCTAGCAAGTTATTATTGGAAGCTAAACAGAATGTTGAGTTTTTTTTTCGAAGCCTGGAAGCAGTAATCTATTGACGGTCTTCTATGATTTTTCTACGATGACGGTTTCAGGAAAATTATGGCAAACCATTGACGGTTTTTGTTTCTGTGCAAAGGGACTAAGCCTTGATATGTTAGTGGGTTGGATAGGTCAAAATTCTGTGGATTAGAGGTTTGTTCCTTGAAATGGTTAAGTGAATATATAAAGAAAAGGATTAGTGAAGGGGGACTTTGGGACCAAACCGTCGACAGCTTGGGATGAGCTCAGGAAACTGTCGATGGTTTTGTGTCTAATTTGTACATTAAGGTTCATATAGAGTTTGGGAAATGTTAAATTGTTTTTTTAATTAGATAATAGTATCATTACATTAATAAATTGTAATTCTAAAATTTTTTCTATCCTATTTTTAGGATGGATCCCGAGAATAATAACGTGAACGCAGGAGGTGGTAACCATATGGGGGCTTCCAGCTCAAGTGCCAGTGACTCAGACCAGGTCCTGCATAGTGTTGCTTAGCAGGTTATGGCTAAGATAGAACGGAGTTCCAGGGAGCACGGTTGCCGTCAGTAGACCAGGACTATACCATAGAGCAGTTCACCCGATTGAATCCCCCGACTCTTCTAGGAAGTGCTGATCCGATTAATGTGGAGAACTCGATGCATGAGATTGTAAAGATCTTGGCAGTACTGCACTACACTGATGAACAGAGAGTTCTCCACGCCACATTCAAGTTGACACGGGAGGCTGAGCGATGGTGGACAACGATGAAGCTCCCAGAGGAGCATAGGCTAGTACTAGTAGCCTTGACTTGGGGATGGTTTAAAGAGATTTTCTTCGACCGCTACTTCGCCGCCTCCATTAGAGATGCTAAGATGGAGGAATTTATGAATCTGACTCTGGATCATTAGACAGTGTCATAATATGCTGCTAAGTTCGTGGAGCTGTCCCATTTCACCCCATTTATAATCCCCAATGAGTTTAGGAAGGCATAAAGGTTTAAGAGAGGACTGAGACAAGAGGTGTATGAGCAAGTGGTGGTTCTGCAGGTGCGGGATTTTTTAGAGCTGGAGGATAAAACCACCGTAGTAGAGACTAGTCAGAAGAGGGGCATAAGAGTGCAAAGTCAGAGAAAGAGGCCAACGCCTCCTGGATTTCATGCAAACACTAGTCAGGGGCAGTGGAGGAGATATGATGTGGGCTAGTAGCAAGTAGGGGGACACCGAGTTCCTCAGGGTAATCCAACACCCCTTACTTGTCCTTGATGCTAAATGAGGCATTCACGAGATTGCCGAGTTGGGTCGATGTGGTCAACTTGGCCACATGGCGAGAGATTTCCGAGCACCACCGAGCAATGCGCCTACCCCTAGACCGTACGAAGGAAACTACCTAGCACCTCTAGGCAACTAGAGAGGAATACCACCCTAGCACGGGTTTATGCACTAATCCCGGGAGACGCTGAGGCGGCAGGCAATGTGGTGAAAGGTATCATTTATGTTTTGTCATTTAAAGTTGTTGTTTTGTTTGATTTAGGGGTGACATATTCATTCGTGGCTCAGGTGTAATAACCTGAACCTAGAAAAATAAATAAAAAGAAAAAGGGGAAATAAATAAAGAGAAAAGAAATTTAAAAAGGGCATCAAGCTCGGACTCGTCAACAAACTTGTTTTCTTCATTGATGAACGTCCTTCTTGGTCTCGTCGACGAATACATGTGTCTTGTCGACGAGGAATTACCGAGAGCAAGGAAAAATTTAGGTTTTTAAACGCTTTGTTGACAAACATGATGTTCTTGTCAATATATGTTCTTCTTGACTTCGTCGACGAACCTTTTAGACTTGTCGATGAAGGCCATATTATAAAGTGACCCTGGATCATTTTCTTCTGCAAAAATCTCTCTCCTCTCATTTTCTTTCTCTAGGGTTCGGTTCTTCTACCTTCTTTCTTCGAATCTGACCCGTATTTAACTCGATTCGATGATCGGAAACCACCACGAGGTTCCTAGGGTGTTTCTTCCAAGTTAGCCGGAGCAGAAGCTTGATTTGGAGTTCTTGGGCACCACTCCAAAATTAGGGTAAGTAGGATATTTTTAATAATAAATTAATTATTGGGACTGTGTGGGCCCAGAAGATGTTAAATGATAAATATTCTACAATTGAACTAATTAAATTAAAAATTTTGGAATACAGGATTTGGTTTCCCATTTGTTTTAGGTAGGACTTTGAGGATCATGTAAGAGGAATAAAATTATACTAGTTATTTTTTAAAATAAATTTGAATTGGTTATTTTCAAGTATAGGAACTGTATAATTATATTATGATTTTTTTTTGAATGGATTAGGCATTTAAAAATGATTGGTTTTGATTATAAATCATAATTGGGAAACACTGTGTGGCATGAAAATAATTCTTCTTAACTATCTGGTTGTAAATATCGTATGCTTGATAGAGTTGTCTAGATGTGAGTATTGCCTGGTTGTGAATATTGGTCATGGATGTTGTCTGCTTGTGAATACTTCTTGGCTCTAAACATTGGTAGATGGTGAATATGGGTTGATTGTGAATACTATCTGCTGTGAGTGTAAATGTGCACTGAAATACGTAGCTGCCTTATGTGGGCCACATACAGTGAAATATGTAGTTGCCCTACATGGGCCACATACAGTAAAATATGTAGCTACCCTACGTGGGCCACGTACAGTGGAGTACGTAGCTTTCCTACGTGGCCCACGTACAGTGAGGTACGATGTTGCCCTACGTGGGCCACGTACTGTGAGGTATGTAATTGCCCTAGGTGGGCCACGTACTGAGTTTAATGGATTGTATTGTATTATGTGAGAATGAAATGTGGTTTATATGTTTGCAAACTACATGGAATTATGGATGTGAATGTGTGTGTATACTGGTATGTGAACTTAAATGTATAAATATTTATGGCAAAGTAAATCTTTCCGCCCAAGGGCTTGCTGAGAAAGGCGAGTGCTCTGGTAGTTGTAATGGTACTAAAGCAAAGGGAAGTTACATGTATAGACGTGTAATATTTCCTATTCTCGGAGACTTTGCTTATAAATATAATCCTGAGGGCTTACTAAGTAAGGTGAGTGTCCTGATAGTTGTAATGGTATTAGAGTAGAGGGAAGGTACATCTATGGGCGTGTAATCTTCCCAATCCTCGGGAACTTTCACTAATAAATATTTGCTTTTTTTGTATAACTATAGATTGTAAGTGCCTTGTGAGTTGCTGTTGATTAATCGATGAGTATATATATATATATTAAAACTCTTCTGCCACACACTACTATAGTTTATTTCTTCCTTATTGAGAGGTGTCTCACCCTGAGGAATTATTGACTTTTCAGGTCTTTCAGGTGATCGAGCTTAGAAAGCTCAGGGGCAGGGCTGAGAATTTTGGGTAAATTTTGGGTGGTAATAAGAACTGAAATATGTATAATTATGTTTTAGAATTTCTGGATATGCAATATTTGTGGATGGATATTCCTTTTTAGGTTGTATATAATACTCTGGTATTTTATTTGTGGTTGTTCTTTATTTTTTCGCTGCATGAATTGTATTAGAGACGGTGATTGGTCTCATCACACCCCGGCCCCCACCTGGCGAGTTCAGGGCATGACAAAGTATCAGAGCTTTGGGTCAAAGATTCTGCATACTTTAGGAGGATTAATACCAGAGTATAGGTTTGAGTTGGGATAAGGGTAAAAATGGGTAGATTAAGGTATTGATAGGAGTTTGAGTTTTGTTTCGTAGCTTGCAGGCAGAAATTCCTTGATGGACTTCTGTGATTTTCTAAATCAATCGATGATTTGAGAAAACCAAGGTAAATCCTTTGACAATGATGTATCTAAGAAGAGAAACTGAAATTTGGAATTAGAACTTGAAGATGAAGATGATTGTGGTTAATTGGGTATTGGATGTTTAATAGAGGATTTGAATATTAATCTCGTTTCTTGTTTTACGACTATGCCATTTATGTTAAGATGTAGAAATTTTAAACTTGCCTCTATCATATCTTCAGTATGGATCCTAGAAATAAAGGCGTGAATGCTGGAGGGGTGAACGAGATGGGGTTTTCCAGTAGAGATGAGATTGAAACCTCCCAATTGCTGTAAGGTATGGCTCGACAGGTCAGGGAAGAGATGAGGCAGGACCCTAAGGGATCGAGCTACTCACTAGTGAACCAGGGCTATTCAATCAATCAATTCACTCACCTAAAACCATCTATTTTTCGGGAGGTGCTGACCCAATCATAGCTGAGAATTGGGTGTAGGAGATGGAGAAGATACTGACAGTGCTGGATTGCATTGAGAAACAGAAGGTTCTCTTTTCCACTTTCAAACTGACAAGAGAGGCCAAGCGGTGGTGGCTGGTAGTGAAGTTGTTAGAAGAGCAGTAGGTAGTACCTATTGTTATGACGTAGAAGCATTTCAAGGAGGTCTTCTATGACCAGTATTTTCCTGCCACCACCAGGAATGCAAAGGCAGAGGAATTCTTCAACTTGACTCAGGGGTAACTCACTGCACAATAGTACACTACAAGGTTCGTGGAGCTTTCTCGCTTCACTCCTTTCATGGTTCCATATGAATATCAAAAAGTGAGGTGGTTTGAGAGGGGCTTGAAACAGAGAATCCACGAGCATCTGGCATGCTTACAAATACAGATTTTTTTAGAACTGGTGGATAAAGCCACCTTTGCAGAGTTGAGCCTGCAACGAGGAGTAGGGATGTCAGAGCAGAGGAAGAGACCTATGTCTCCTAGCTCTCATGCTAATATCAGATGTCGCAGCGTCCCTGGGAGCGCGTGTGCCCCAGGCGGCGAAATTAAAAATCATTTTAATATTTTCATGGAAAAACATGGAATGTCGGAGTCGCCACTAACCTTTAGTGCGGTTAGAACACATGATTACTACCCCGTTAGGGGTAGAATCGGTCTACATTACCAGAGTTGGGGTCGGGAGTTCGGTTACGCGAGGGGAAGGTACGAGCACCCCCTACGCGCCCGTTCTTATGAACGGTACCTAATTAATTTGAAATTATCCCTAAGTTAATCTAATAATTCTTTAAACTACTCCTTTTATGAATTAATAAACACACATGAAAAATGAATAAATAAATAAAATATATACATATATTCCCTCAGAGCTTAGGGTACGTGAAGCCCAAAGGCTAATACCCCCCGCAATTAAATCATAGGGATATACACACATGAAAATAAATAATAATAAAAATATATACCCTAATATGCAACACAAAATATAAATATACCAAAGAAACAAAAATACTAAACATATTTAATATTAGTAATTAATAAAACAGAAATAATAGTAACAACACTGAAAATAATATAATAACAACCTTGTACTAATAATATTATATTAATAATACAATGCAATACTATAATTGTAGTATATAATATCATAATAACATCATACTAATATATGTCGTAAAACTTCATAACAATATAATAATAATAATAGATAATACATAATAAAATATCATAACAAGAAACTACATAATAAACTACTATAAAAATGAACTAATATAATTGATATGCCCATAATAAATCACGCTAATAAGGGCAGGTCAATGCCTGTCTCATACTTTCTCCAAGTCTGACTTTCTGACGAGTGATTAGCTCCGACCTAATAAAGAGAAGGAGAGATTCACGCCGGCGCCCTTAAAAACAGAGTAATAGGCGCACGCACTTATGGCCGAAGAGCGATTCGCGCCCCCAGGCAATAAATCCAAGCCAACCAGCGATCAACTCAAGCCCCTATAAGTAGGGACTGTGGATACAAGCAAAGGTAAGTGAGATACGATTATTCTACTGTTGCGTTTAGCCTTCCTAAAAGCCTTCCTCTTACTTAGGCATCGGAGCGATCCCCCGGAGTACACCCCGGGTCCTCCAAGCCTTTGTTCTTTCTTTCTTTCAGGTCAACGAGAGTCGGCGGAGCATCCCATCCATATTTTTTACCCCGCAACAGTTGGCGCCGTCTGTGGGAAGTTATTTTTAGGAGGCGATATTATCTTGCTCTTGACTTTCAAACATTCAAGCAATGCCAACCTCACGCAATTCCACCTCCTTCCCTGATAACAAAGAACCATCCCAATCCATCCAATGGACCTCCGATTCATTTGGTGTCAGTAGGGAGGAGTTCCTTGCCTTCCAGAAGGAAATGAAGGACATGCTCAACCAACTCTTACAACAGAAGAGTCAAGAGGGGCACGTCCTTCCCCAACCGCAAAAGAAACCCAGCGCAGACAAACAAGCTGACGAACTAAGGGAGAAAGAAGAGAAAACTCAACCCAGCAAGAAGGTAGAAGATGCAAATAGCGTGGACGTCAACCAACAAAGATCCACCGAGCTCGAGGAAAGAATAAAGAAGATAGATTACATAGAGAAGATGATGAAAGAGGGCAGAACCAGGCCCTACCATGGGGAAACGTCCCTAAATTGCGCGGAATCTCCGTTCAGCAAAGAGATCATGGAAGCTCCATTGCCCAGCAGATTCAAGATGCCCACCTTTGAGAGATATGAAGGTTTGTCTGACCCCATTGATCACCTGGAAAATTTCAAAATGTTAATGCAGCTGCAAGGGGCCCCGGACGCCATCATGTGCCGAGCATTTGCTACCACCCTTAAGGGTACCGCCAGAGACTAGTATCGAACTCTTCGACCAGGATCTGTTGGTTCCTTCCAAGGGATGGAGCAAATGTTCATTGGCCACTTCCTTAGTAGCCGGAGAGTTTCCAAAACAACAGGCCATCTAATGAGTATGGTGCAAGGGGACCGGGAGACTTTAAAGAACTTCATGCACCGTTTCAACACAGCGACCTTAGAAATCCGCAACTTGGATATGGGGGTAGCCTTGGCCGCCCTGACAACGGCTCTCCAACCCGGAAGTTTCTTATACTCCTTTGGAAAAAAACCTCCAGTGGACATGGGGGAGCTAATGATTCGAGCAGAGAAGTACATTAACCTGGAGGAGATGATGGACACGAGAGGAAATCGTCTAGAGCGGAAAAGGAGAAACAACGACAGAGAATCTGGAGACGCGTATAGACCTACAAAAAGGCACGAAACTAGTGCGTTGCAAACAGGTCAAAAGAGTAGAGGACAGCACAACAAGTTCTCCACTTACACACCTCTAAATATACCGCGCTCAGAGTTGCTGATGCAGATCAAAAAGAAGGACTACGTCTCATAGCCCGAACCTATGCGAATGCCTCTACATAAGCGGAACATTTCCAAGTTCTGCGCATTCCATAGGGATCACGGCCACGACACAGAAGAATGCATTCAGCTGAAGAAAGAAATCGAAGTACTAATAAGAAGGGGACATCTGTCAAGATTTGTAAAGAAAGAAAATTCACAAAGAGAATCAATTGAGCAGAGGAGGCACGGCTCAAAAGAGAAGGAAGAACAAGCTATTGGGGAAATTGCGGTGATCTTCGGAGGATCCGCCAGTGGAGGAGATAGTGGAAGTGCACGCAAAAGACATGCTAAACAGGTGCTAACGATAGAAAAGGGGGAAACCAGTAGCAAACGAAACAAGAAAGGTGACGCCATAACCTTTGACAGCGGAGATGAAGAAGGAGTGTAGCAACCGCATGATGACGCACTAGTGCTCTCCCTACTCATAGCCAATTACATGGTGAGGCGTATACTGGTAGACAATGGGAGCTCGGCCAACATCATGTTCTGGTCGGTCTTGGTAGGGATGAAGATCGACAAGGAGCGATTGAAGCCCGTCTCGACCCCTTTGGTAGGATTTGGGGGAGACACTGTTCACCCCTTGGGAACCATCACTTTACCAGTAACAATAGGGACGACCCCGCAGCAGGTAACAACGTTGACAGAGTTCCTGGTGGTTGACCAACCTTCGGTGTACAATGTCATCTTGGGTCGTCCGTTCCTTAATACAGTTCGAGCTGTAACATCAACGTACCACCTCAAAGTTAAGTTCCCTACACCACAAGGAATAGGATATGCCAAAGGAGATCAGGCTGCTGCTCGGAGTTGCTACGTAATGGCCTTAAAAGGGAAGATGGAGGCCAAAGAAGCTCTTACGGTGGAAGACCTGGAGGTCAGAGGAGAGTATCCCCAGATCAGTACATTACACGAAGATATCAAACACATACCACTGCAAGGCCACCAGGAGAGAAGTGTACAGATCGGGAATCACTTGCCCGATACTGTGAAAGCAAAGTTGACTGAACTCTTAAACGAATTCTCTGATTTGTTCGCATGGTCGGCAGCAGATATGCCCGGCATCGACCCTGCTGTGATAGAGCACAGGTTGCAAGTCAACCCGAACCACCGACCTGTAAAACAGAAAAAAAGGAGCTTCGCGATGGAACGGATCAAAATAATTGACGAAGAGGTGACGAAACTGTTGCAGGCCAACTTCATCCGAGAAGTGGACTACCCCGAGTGGCTGAGCAATGTGGTCCTGGTCAGAAAGCCCAATGGAAAATGGCGCACCTGCATAGACTTCACGGACTTGAATAAAGCGTGCCCAAAGGACAGTTTTCCCCTCCCTCGAATTGATCAGCTAGTAGATTCGACCTCGGGACACGAGCTCCTCAGCTTCATGGACGCTTACTCAGGGTACAACCAAATCCCTATGAGTCCCGCGGATGAGGAAAAAACTTCTTTCGTCACCGAAAGGGGTTTATATTGTTACCGGGTGATGCCCTTCGGCCTAAAAAATGCGGGGGCCACATACCAGAGGCTAGTGAACAAGATTTTTAAAGAACAGCTCGGAAAAACAATGGAAGCTTATGTGGACGATTTGTTGGTGAAGAGCATGGAAACAGGGCAACATTGTAAAGACTTGAAGGAAACGTTCGAGCTCCTCCGTCAGTACCACATGAGGTTGAATTCCTCGAAGTGCGTGTTCGGCGTTTCTGTAGGTAAATTCCTGGGCTTCATGGTGACTCACAGAGGTATAGAAGCAAATCCGGATAAAATACAGGCGCTCCTGGAGATGGAAGCTCCAAGGACTAAAAAGGAGATACAAGTTCTGACCGAAAGGATAGCCTCCCTCAGTAGATTTATCTCCTGCTCAGGGGATAAAGGCTTACCTTTCTTTAGAGCGCTGCGGAAGAAGGGAGGATTCGAATGGGGGGAAGATCAGGAGGTAGCCTTCGAGCAGCTTAAGCAATACCTCGGATCCCCTCCTCTCTTGACAAAAGCAAAGAATGGGGAAGACCTCTATCTATATATAGCTTCCACAGAGAATGCAGTCAACTCGGTTTTGGTCCGAGAAGAGGGTAGAAAGCACTAGCCTATATACTACACAAGCAAGGTGTTAAGTGGCGCCGAGAAGAACTATTGTACGGTTGAAAAAGCCGCCTTCTCCATCATCTGTGCAGCGCGCAAGTTAAGACCCTATTTTCAAGCCCATAGGGTTGTCGTGTTAACAAACCTGCCCATGAGACAAATTCTACAGCGACCGGAGAGTTCGGGGAGAATGACGAGGTGGTCGGTAGAATTAAGTGAATTCGACATACAGTATCAAACGAGGCCCGCAGTGAAGGCTCAGGTACTCGCGGATTTTACAGCAGAAAGGCTCCCCGAGTCATCCACCAAGTCGGAGGAGTGGACACTGCACGTTGACGGGTCCTCTAATGCTGCTGGAGGAGGAGCTGGTTTCATCCTTTCTGACCTGGAGGGCAATAAAACTCTCTTTGCCCTAAAACTGGAGTTCACAGCAACCAACAACGAAGCGGAGTACGAAGCCCTGTTAGCCGGCCTGCGACTGGCGGAAGCATTAGGGGTGACACAGATCAAAGTACTGAGTGATTCCCAGCTGGTGGTAGAGCAACTCAAAGGGGAATTCGAAGCTAGGGATCCAAGAATGAAGAAATATCTCTCCAAGGCAAGAGAATACATAGAGGCATTCGTCCAGTTCGACATAGAACACGTACGGAGAGCAGAAAACAAAAAGGCGGACGCACTAGCGAAATTAGCCTCGGCAACCAGTTCGGAATGGAAAGACGCTATCTATCTTGAACGCATAGGAAAACCCTCATACGAGGAGGACAGAATTAACTCAGTGGCGTCCGAATTCAGCAAGGACGATTGGAGAGCATCCTTATTCCTGTACCTCCAGGACTGATCGTTACCAAAAGATAATAAGGAGGCTCAAAAGGTTAGGAGGAAAGCGGCAAGATATACGTTGATGGGCCAGGAGCTCTATAGGCGATCCCTGACACTGCCCTACCTCCGATGTCTAGGCAAAGACGAAGGGGAATACGTACTACGAGAAATCCACGAAGGAGTATGCGGAAACCATCTTGCCAGCAGGGCTCTAGCTCACAAAGCTATGCGACAGGGATTTTACTGGCCCACAATGAAGAAGGACGCGGTCGAGCTCGTAAAAAAATGTGACACTCGTCAAAGGTGCACAATTGTACCCCGCGCCCCCTCAAGTCTACTCTCTCCTCTAACCAGTCCCTGCCCTTTTGCTCAGTGGGGGATAGATATCCTTGGACCTCTTCCACAAACGACTGGCCAGAAAAAATTCTTGTTGGTAGCAATAGATTATTTCACTAAGTGGGTAGAGGCCGAACCCCTAGCCACCATAACAGAGCGGAATATTACACGCTTCGTGTGGACCTCATTAGTTTGCCGCTATGGTATTCCCTTAGCGATAGTTACAGACCACGGGAAGCAGTTCGACAACGAGCGCTTCAAAAAGTTCTGTTCAGACCTATCTATTAAGCTTCTCTTCGCGTCAGTGGCGCACCCCCAGAGCAATGGACAAGTAGAGAACATGAATCGTACGATTCTGCACGGACTGAGGACCCGACTCGAATCCATGCAAGGTAGATGGGCAGAGGAACTCCCTTCCGTTATATAGGCGTACCACACCACCAAGAGAGCAGCAACAGGGGAAACCCCGTTCATGCTTGTCTTCGGCGCAGAAGCAGTCATCCCGGCAGAGGTGGGCATACCCTCTTGGCGAAGGAAATACTTTAACGAGCAGACCAACAGTGAGGAGCTCAGGTCAGAAATAGACCTACTGGAAGAGAGACAAGATCAGGCGAGTTTAAAAGTTGCAGCATACCAGCAGAGGGTAGCCAAGTACTACAACAACCGCGTCAAAATAAGGAATTTCCATTCAGGAGACTTAGTCCTGAGGAAGAGGCGAAACAACCCGTCCGAGCAGGGGTCGCACAAGTTAAAGCCTAATTGGGAGGGCCCATACAGGGTCAGAGAAGAAATAAAACCCGGGACATACAAGTTGGAAGATGTAGGGGGGAAAGAAATTAAGAACACGTGGAACTCTAAAATGTTAAAGAAATACTATTCTTAAAAAAAAAAAACCGCTTCTTGCAGCGCTGTAATAAAAGTGCCGCTTACAAAAGTTGCACTACATCAATAAAGGATGAAAAATTCAAAATACATATTCTGTTCCTACAAACTAATTTGCTTTGCTCCCTTCTCCAGCTTCCTCCTCCTCCTCCCCTTCTTCATCCTCTTCTAGATCCTCCGCAGACTCGGGGCTCTCCTCGCCATAACCATGAGAGCTTACACCATCAAGAGGGATCTCGGGATGTTTAGTCCTTACTTGATCACGACACCTCCTGAATCCAACTCGGTAAGCTTTAGAGGTGTCGATAACAAATTGGTTGGTGTCCTTGTATTTTTTCACTGCAGTTCGGGAAGCAGAAGCAGCAGCAGTAGCTTCTCGGGCAGGAATTTCCTCCCTACGAAGGCGATCGATCTCTGCCTTCAATGCTTGCTCGCGGAGCTCGGTCTCGTGCAGTTGGTTCTGAGCGAGGACATATTTTTCCCGTGCATCCAGTGTCTGGCGATACATCTCCGCGACTTTCTCCTCCTGGGCCAGAGCCATCGTCGCCAGCTGGGAAAAAATGCAAGACATGGAACAGTTAGAAAGAGCAGGTATAAGTAAAAAAAAAATAAAAATTATAAAGCAAGTAAAGTGTCTACCTGATACGAAGTATGGCGGATTTTCGCCGAGAGAGCGTCAGGAAGGGTACACTGGGCCTGCACAAAGTCTTCGGCGTGAACAACCCGACGGAGAGCAGATGCAGAACGGGTCGGCTCGTGAAAAATGGCTTCCACTTGAGCCTGCGAGTGCATAGGAGGAGCAGCAGGGACTTCGTCAGTAAGGGCGCCGGAGTCACCTACTGCAAGGGCTTCCCTCTGAGAGGACTCTCCTTCGATCTCTCTTCTCTTCTTCCTACTCCTACTCACCCTCTGCTTTCTAGCTTCTCCCATGAGCGACTCATACCTGGTGAAGTCCATATCTGCAAGTATAAAAGAAAAATGGAGTAAGAACACCAACAGTAAAAATAACACCTGAACATACACATATACAAAATCAGGTAAAGAGAATGACTTGAGGGAACGGGGCTGATTCCCCAGTGCACAAGGACGCGCTCCTGGAGCAGCTCCTCATGAAGGATAATACCCCGTTCAGCGAGTGTACGAAGTTCTTTCAGGGTGGCTTGCTCTTCGGGGGAAAGTCTGGGGAGGAGATGTCGCACCCGAACTACAAGGGAAAAAAGGGGTGAAAAGGAGAAAAAAGTGGGTTAGACGGATAACCTACTTGTAAACCCTGAAAAAGAGGCCGGAGAAAGATAACAACGTTACCATCAAGAGGAGAAGACCAGACAAAGGATCCGCTGTAATTCAACTCTCCCGAAACAAAGAAGTAACGGGTCTTCCAATTATGGATGGAAGAACTGCCTGGTGAGAAGAGTTTATAACCTGGTAGAGAGTTAAAATAATACAGCTCCTTCTCTGCAGAATGAGACCGCATTTGGAAGCAACTTCTAAAAAGTGGGACGGTAGGCTGATGGCCCAAGCGGAGCAGGAGCACAGCAAAACAGGTGAGAGAAAGATAAGAGTTCGGAACGAGTTGTGATGGTGCTATACGGTAAAAACGTAGTACGTTAGAAACAAAAGGGGAAAAAGGGAGCCTAAGACCCAAGTCTAGATAATCGGTATAGAGGCAGAGCTCCTCGGATTTTTGGTCAAGAGCTGACTCAGAAGAAGAGGGTAACCTAACAGTAATATTCGATGGTACAGCAAAGAAATTACGGGTGTTCTGCAGGTCAGACGTGGAAAGCTCACAACGAGCGCTCCGAACTGTTGTAGGTACCCTAAAGGGCTGTGAGGACGTCTCCATAGAAAAATGGAAAAGCCTGAAGGAAACACTACCTAGACCTAAGGGTCAAGTGGAGCAAGCAACAGCAAAGATCAAGAACAAAGGAGGCCAACACAGATCAAGACAGTAAAATTTCACACAAAACAACAAGGCAATCTTACAAGACAAGATCAAACACACAAAGCTAGCGCAAGAACAATGAAGAACAACAAGACAAAAATACTATTGAAAGGAAAGCAGACCTAGCACCGAATAAGGGACTTGTGGAATGGAGAGGAGTAGAGAAGGAAGCAATCCTCTTGGAATGAAGACGAGTGCGGAATGAAGGAGTCAACTGGCCTTTATATAGAGAAGAGGGCACGAATCCCTACGGCGAGAATCTCAAGAATTTTCATTTACGAGAAGGAATGCGTCTCGAGGGAGGCATAGGAAACAGAAAATCTCTGACAAAAGAACAGACGAGGCTTCCCGAGGACAAACGCCACTTCGGAAACACCAAGTTGCTTCGGACACAGCGATAGACGGATGGCCATCAATAATGCTTTCCTCCAACCCACTTTCCAAGGTAGGACGCATTTAATACCTGCTTTTTGATATCTCTCGCAGGACAAGAGCGTGCAAGTGCCTCGGGAAAGCGCGAAGGACGACCCTATAAATGAGCACGACTCATTGGCGCAAGGCCCAAAATGACGAGCATGACTCGTGAGGCCAGAACGACCCAATAAATGAGCACGACTCATTGGCGCAAGGCCCAAAATGACGAGCATGACTCGTGAGGCCAGAACTACCCAATAGATGAGCACGACTTATTACACGGAAGGCCCAAACTGACGAGCACGACTCGTGAGGCCAGAACAACCCAACAGATGAGCACGACTCATTACGCGGAAAAGCCAAGCAACGAGCATTAGGTGTAGCGTCGCACAGCCGCGTAGGTTGGCCAGCTCGGCCTAATTGTCCAAAAAGCTCAGAAGAAACAGCTCGGCAAGAGTCCTGCTTTGAAGAGCTCGGACAAAAGAGCTCGGCGCGAATGCTTCCTCGAAGAGCTCGGTCCGAACAGCTCGGCAGAAAACAGCTCGGCATGAGTCCTGCTTCGAAGAGCTCGGATAAAAGAGCTCGGCGCGAATGCTTCCTCGAAGAGCTCGGTCCGAACAGCTCGGCAGAAAACAGCTCGGCACGAGTCCTGCTTCAAAGAGCTCGGATAAAAGAGCTCGGCGCGAGTGCTTCCTCGAAGAGCTCGGTCCAAACAGCTCTGCAGAAAACAGCTCTTCACGAGTCCTGCTTCAAAGAGCTCGGATAAAAGAGCTCGGCGCGAATGCTTCCTCGAAGAGCTCGGTCCGAACAGCTCGGTAGAAAACAGCTCGGCACGAGTCCTGCTTCAAAGAGCTCGGATAAAAGAGCTCGGCGCGAGTGCTTCCACGAAGAGCTCGGTCCAAACAGCTCGGCAGAAAACAGCTCGGCACGAGTCCTGCTTCAAAGAGCTCGGATAAAAGAGCTCGGCGCGAATGCTTCCTCGAAGAGCTCGGCAGAAAATAGCTCGGCAGAAAACAGTTCGGCACGAATCCTGCTTCAAAGAGCTCGGACAAAAGAGCTCGACACGAATGCTTCCTCGAGGAGCTCGGCCCGAACAGCTTGGCAGAAATAGCTGGGCACGGGTCCTGCTTCAAAGAGCTCGGATAAAAGAGCTCGGCCCAAACAGCTCTGCACAAAACAGCTCGGCACAAACAATCGGCATGAGCTACTGAAGTATCCTACCCAAAAAAAAAAAAAAAAGGGGTGGGAAGACAAGGAAGTACTAAAACCGAAAGATGCAAACACAAATAATGATTCAAAATTCTATCCAGAAATTTGAAACTAAGGGGGGGGACAACTGATATGCCCATAATAAATCACGCTAATAAGGGCAGGTCAACGCCTGTCTCATACTTTCTCCAAGTTTGACTTTTTGACGAGTGATTAGCTCCGACCTAATAAAGAGAAGGAGAGATTCACGCCGGCGCCCTTAAAAACAGAGTAATAGGCGCACGCACTTATGGCCGAAGAGCGATTCGCGCCCCCACGCAATAAATCCAAGCCAACCAGCGGTCAACTCAAGCCCCTATAAGTAGGGACTGTGGATACAAGCAAAGGTAAGTGAGATACGATTATTCTACTGTTGCGTTTAGCCTTCCTAAAAGCCTTCCTCTTACTTAGGCATCGGAGCGATCCCCCGGAGTACACCCCGGGTCCTCCAAGCCTTTGTTCTTTCTTTCTTTCAGGTCAACGAGAGTCGGCGGAGCATCCCATCCATATTTTTTACCCCGCAACAATAATAATGTATAATACTAAACATACCATAATAAAAATACCATAATGTACTAAAATACTAAAAATAATATAATATATAGTACTGAGTATAAACATAATAATACTGAAATACCATAATATCATATATATATACATATACACTACCATAATAAGAAACTACCATAAACAATAATAATAATTACATAATAACAATCTACCATAGTAATTAATAAAATACCATAATAGTAAACTACCTTCCTACATAATAATGATACCCTAATAATAAACTAAAAATGATAGTAAATACAAACATAATACACTAAAATAAAGATAATAATACAATAATAAACTAAATGCTAAACTAACATAATAACACAATACGTAACTCTACACTACCATAATATATAATAATAAAAAGAATCATAACAATAAACTACCATAATATACAATAATAAAAAGAATCATAACAATAAACTACACATGATAATGGATGTAAATATAATAATAAACATAAACATAATAGTAAATGTAAACATAATAATAAATATAAACACAATTAATACTATAATAATAAAGAAAAACACAATAGTAAGTATGAACGTAATGATAAATATAAACATAATACCAACACATAATAACAAATATAAGCATCACACAATAAACTAAACATAATAAAAAAAAAAAAGATAACCACAATAATAATCAAGATGACAACAATAATATATATATAATGAAAACTAAGATACTAAACCACCATAATACATAAACTAAACATGATAATACTATATATAATATAAACGTAATAATAATAAATACAAAAAAAAAATGTATATATATATATATATATGTATATATATGTATTGCAAAGAGCAAGTGGGTGTGCTATGTGTGTTGTGTGTGTGATGTGTGTGCTGTTTGTGTGTTGTGTGCAGTGTGTGTGCAGTGTGTGTGTGCAGTGTGTGTGCGTGCAGTGTGTGTGTGTGTGCAGAGTGTGTGCGTGCAGTGTGTGTGCTGTGTGCGGGTCTCTGCTGCTGCCCACCGGAGATGGCTGCTGGGGTGGAGTTGCAGAGGGGCTGCGGCTGTGCTGGCCGTGGAGTTTTGGTGTGGAGAAGAGCTTGCTGCAGCGGTGCTGTTGTTGCCGGTGGTGGCGAACTCTACGGCTGTCCGACGTGTGGCGGAGAGAGTTCGCCGGAGTAGAGCTGTACCACGCTTGGTCTGTGTATGAACTCCGGCGACGACGACGGACTGGAGATAGTGAGGTGCGTGTGACAGTGGGGCTGCCCTGAACTTCTGGTTGCGAGGAGATGGTGTCGTGGCCGTCGGTGTTTGCAGGGGAGGCCACCGGTGGTGATTATTGCTGGTGCTGGGCTCTTGGCACTCGGGTTGATTCTTGAGGGATGCTCGGGTGTTGGAACCGGGGAGTAGAGGATGGCTGGGAAACAGAGCAAAAGAACCAAAGGAGGCTGGCTGGAATGGAGATAAGAGAGGGATGTGAGAGTAAATGGTTGCTGGAGATAGAAGCTAGAAGAAGAAGAAGAAGTGGAAAAAGAAAAAAAAAAAATTTTTTTCTTTGCAATGCAGTCTCCCCTCTTATAAAAAAAGTTTGGGAAACCCTAAAACAACTTCCCTTTTTTGATTTTTTTTTTTTTATTCTTTTATTCTTATGGTAATAATGAAAAAGGAAGTAATAATCATAATAATATAAATATCAATAAGGTAATAATAATACTACTACTAAATAAATAATTATAGTAAAAATAAAGATAATAAAGATAAAAATAATAATAATAATAATGATAATAATAAATAAATAATAGTGATAATAATAAATTACTTATAATAATGTAGGAAAATAAATAATAATAATAATAATAATAAATAATAAACAAATAACAGTAATAATAATAATAATAAACAAATAACAGTAATAATAATAATAATAATACTAATAAGAATAATAAAAATAATAATAAAAAAATAATAGTAATACTAATAATAATAATAATAATAATAATAATAATAATAATAATAATAATAATAGTAATAATGGAAAATAAAATTTAAAATAAAAGTACTAGTAAGGATAATAATAATAATAATAATAATAATAATAAATATACTAATAATATAGGAAAATAATAATAATAAAAATAATAAAAAAATAATAATAATAAAGTATCAATTTTGAAGAAAATAATAATAATAATAATACTAATAATAATAATAAAATAATAAAACAGAGGGAACCCCTTGTTTTATTTGGCAATGGCAAAAATAGGGTGTCTACATCAGACATGGTCCATGGAGGGGAGACACAGATACTGGGGGTTAGAGGTCAATTAGGAGTGATCAAGGCCATTGGGGTAACTCTAAACCCCCTAATTGCGCGAGGTGTAATCGGAGGCATTGGAAAGAATGCCGGAGTAGGGGTCCTATGTGCTATTGGTGTGGCAAGTACAGCCACATAACTCGAGATTGTCATGAGCCGTCGGGTCAAAACTAGGGACCACTGAGTAATGCACCCGCTCTAGATCAGAATCGGGAGAATAATCCGATGCCACGCAGCGGACCAATGCGTGTCTACACATTTGCCCTAACTAGGACAGACACTGCTAGAGGCAGAGGTAATGTGTTTATGTTTGGAATAAATAATAGTTTTATTTAATTCTGTGTGATGCAATGGTTCACATGCTTGAATAGATTTAAATATGAGAAATGTGTGATAGAATATATGTTGATTAACAAATTTCGAGGACGAAATTTTGTAAGGGGGGAGAATGTAGTAATCCAAACCCATAAAAATAAAATAAAAATAAATAAAAGGAAAAAAATGGAAATAAATAAAGAGAAAAGATATTTAAAAAGGGTATCAAGCCGGGACTCGTTGATGAACTTTTCTTCGTCGATGAATGTCCTTCTTGGTCTCATCAACAAATACATGTGTCTTGTCGACAAGGAATTATCAAGAGGAGGGAAAATTTAGGTTTTTAAACGCTTCGTCGATGAACATAATGTTCTCGTTGATGAATGTTCTTCTTGACTTCGTCAACAAAGGTCAGATTATAAAGTGACCCCTGGATCATTTTCTTCCGCAAAATCTCTCTCCTCTCATTTTCTCTCTCTAGGGTTCGGTTCTCTTACCTCCTTTCTTCAAATCCGGCCCGGACTTAATCCGATTCGACGATCAAAAACCAACACGAGGTTCTTGGGGTGTTTCTCTTCAAGTTAGCTGGAGTATAAACTTGATTTGGAGTTCTTGGGCACCACTCCAAAATTAGGGTAAGTAGGATATTTTTAATAATAAATTAATTATTGGGACTGTGTGGGCCTAGGTGATGTTAAATGATAAATATTCTAGGGTTGAACTGATTAAATTAGGATTTTTGGAATATAGGGTTTAGTTTCCCATTCGTTTTAGGCAAGACTTCGAGGATTAGGTAAGGGGAATAAAATTATACCAGTTTTTTTTGTATTAAATTTGAATCGGTTATTTTCGAGTATGGGAACCGTATAATTATATTATGATTTTTTTTGAATGGATTAGGCATTTAAAAATGATTGGTTTTGATTATAAATCATAATTGGGAAAAACCGAATGGCATGAAAATAATTCTTCTTAACTATCTGGTTGTAAATATTGTACGGTTGTGAATACCGTCTGCTTAATAGAGATGCCTGGATGTGAGTATTGCCTAGTTGTGAATGCTGATTGGTTGTGGATGTTGTCTGCTTATGAATATTGCTTGGATGTGAAGATTGTTTGATGGTGAATATGGGTTGATTGTGAGTATCGTTTGTTGTGAGTGTAAATGTGCAGTGAAATACGTAGTTTCCCAACATAGGCCACGTATAGTGAAATACGAAGCTGCCCTACATGGGCCACATATAGTGAAATACGTAACTGCCCTACATGGGCCACATATAGTGGAGTGTGTAGCTGTCCTATGTGGGCCACGTACAGTGAGGTACGCAACTGCCCTACATGGGCCACGTATTGTGAGGTATGCAGTTGCCCTAGGTGGGCCACGTACTGAGATCAATGGATTGTATTGTATTATGTGAGAATGAAATGCGATTTATATGTTTGCAGACTACGTGGAATGATGGATGTGAATGTGTGTGTACACTGGTATATGAACTTAAATGTATAAATATTTATGGCAAAGCAAATCTCTTCGCCTGAGGGCTTGCTGAGAAAGACGAGTGCCCTTGTAGTTGTAATGGTACCAGAGCAGAGGGAAGTTACATGCATGGGCATGTAATATTCCCTATTCTCGGAGACTTTGCTTATAAATATAACCCAGAGGGCTTACTGAGTAAGGTGAGTGTCCTAATAGTTGTAATGGTATTAGAGTAGATGGAAGGTACATGTATAGGCGTGTAATCTTCCCAATCCTCTAGAACTTTCACTAATAAATATTGGTTTTGTTTGTGTGACTATAGATTGTAAGTGCCTTGTGAGTTGCTGTTGATTAATTGATGAATTTATATATATTAAAACTCTTTTGCCACACACTGCTATAGTTTATTTCTTCCTTACTGAGAGGTGTCTCACCCCGAGAAGTTATTGACTTTTAAGGTCTTTCAGGTGATCGAGCTTAGAAAGCTCAGGGGCAGTGCTGAGAGTTTTGGGTAAATTTTGGGTGGTAAGAAGAACTGAAATATGTATAATTATGTTTTAGAATTTCTGGATATGTAATATATGTGGATGGATACTCCTTTTTGGGTTTTATATAGTATTCTGGTATTTTATTTGAGGTTGTTCTTTATTTTTCCGTTGTGTGAATGGTATCAGAGACGGTGATTGGTCTTATCACACCCTGGGCCCCACCTAACGGGTTCGGGGAGTGACATCGGGAGTTCATTAAATTGTGTGCGGTAGAGGCTCAGCCATTGGATGTTGACTTATGAGTGGCTGCACCGATGAAGACCATAGTAGTGTGTAGGAGAGTACTTAGAAATTTTCGATCAGTATTTAGGGAAAGATGCTGCATGCTAATTTGGTGATTCTCGACATACATGGAGTTGAAGTGATACTAGGGATGGTTTGGCTAGCGTCCGGCTATGCCAGTATTGACTACTATAAGAAAGAGGTAGTCTTCAGACCTCTAGGAGAACAGGAATACCGATTAGTTAGGACATGCGTGCGCTCCTTGCCATAGATTTTATCAGCCATTCAGGCAAGGAGATTGCTTCTAGAGGGATGCCAGGGGTACCTGGCTTGTATAAAAGAAATTTCTGTAAGGGGATTAAAGTTGGAAGATATCTCGATAGTAAGGGATTTTCTTGATGTGTTTATGGAGGAATTTCCAGGATTGCCTCCCAATCATGAAGTTGAGTTTGCAATTGATTGACTTCTAGGGACGACACCGATCTCCAAGGCTTCGTACATAATGGCTCCGACGGAATTGAAAGAATTAAAAGAACAGTTGCAAGAATTGCTGAATAGAGGATTTATTAGGCCCAGTGTTTTACCCTGGGGAGCACTAGTACTCTTTGTGAAAAAGAAAAGATGGGACAATGAGAATGTGTATCAACTATAGGGAGATAAATAAAGTAACAATTAAGAATAAGTATCCTTTTCCCCATATCAATGATCTGCTTGACCAGCTCTAGGGAACATGGGTATTCTCTAAAATTGATTTACGATCCGAGTACCATCAAGAAAATGTCAAGGCAAAGGATGTTTCAAAAACAACGTTCTAGACTCGGTATGACCATTATGAGTTCTTGGCTATGCCGTTCGGACTAACGAATGCTTCTACTGTATTCATGGATCTAATGAATAGGGCTTTCTACTAGTATCTGAACTAGTTTCTTGTAGTATTTATTGATGACATTTTGATATATTCAAGGAGCTTCGAGGAGCATGAGAATCATTTGAGGATAGTTCTCCAGGTGCTGAGAGAAAGGAGACTGTATGCTAAATTCAAGAAGTGTGAGTTTTGGTTGGAACAAGTCACATTCATTAGGCACGTGACATAGAGGGGTGGTATTTTTTGTGGATCCGAACAAGATAAAGACAGTAGTGGATTGAGTGAGATCGAAAAATGTCCATGGGATTAGGAGTTTCCTAAGATTGGTAGGATACTATCGCCAATTTGTAGAGGGATTTTCTAAGTTGTCTGACCCTTTAAGCATATTGACTGGGAAGAATGCAAGGTATGAATGGACAGAAGAGTGTGAACAGAGTTTCTAGGAATTAAAGTAGCGGCTTATCATTACACCAGTACTGACAATCCCCTCAGGATAAGGGAGCTTTGTAATCTAGAATGATGCATCTCAGAAGGGGCTCGAGTGTGTGCTGATGCAATAGGGAAATATTGTAGCTTACGCTTCTCAGCAGCTCATGGGGTATGAGAACAACTACCCTACACATGATTTAGAATTGGCAACAGTGTTGTATGCCTTAAAGATTTGGAGGCACTATTTGTATGGGGGTAGGTATGAGATCTTCATAGACCATAAGAGCCTTAAGTACATTTTCACGGAAAAAGAGCTGAACATGAGGCTCAAGAGGTGGTTAGAGCCAATTAAGGATTATGATTGTGCCATTAGTTACCACCTAAGGAAAGCCATTGTGGTGACTAATGCGTTGAGTCGTAAGTCAAGAAGTGCATTAGTATCAGCAATGGTAATTCAACATCATATCAGAATGGATTTGGAAAGATTTGATGATGAATTAGTAGAGGGGGGATCATCAGGCACGCATCGCCAATTTGGTAATTCAGCCCACATTACAAGAAAGGATCAAGGCTGCTCAGATGAAGGATGTGGAGTTGATGAATATTATGGACAAGGTACGAAATGGATAGAAAACAAATTTTAATATTTTAGATGATGGAGTATTGAGGTTTCGTACCACGTTATGTGTACCAGTAGATGTTGAGATTAAAAGGATTATTTTGGAAGAAGCACCTTGTTCCCTATATACAGTGCATTTAGGGAGCACCAAGATGTATATGGATCTATGAGAATCTTTTTGGTGGAGTAATATGAAGAAAGAAATTGCAGGATACGTAGAGCAGTGTTTGACATGCCAGCAGGTAAAAACTGAGCATCAGAGACCGGGGAGACAGTTGCAACCACTTCACATACCCGAATAGAAGTAAGAGCATATTACTATGGATTTCATCACATGGTTACCGCCAACACTTCATGGACAAGATGCCATCTGGGTAGTTGTTGACCAATTAACGAAGACTGCCCACTTTCTTCCCATCCGAGTTAACTACTCCATGAGTTGGTTAGCAGAGTTGTATATATAGGAGATAATTGGATTACATAGAGTGCCTATGTCCATCGTCTCTAACCGAGACCCACGATTTACCTCTAAATTCTGGAGGAATTTTGAAGGGAGCTTTGGATTCTCAGTTGGCATTCAGTATAACATTTCATCGTCAGACCGATGGAGAAATAGAGAATACCATACAAATATTGGAGGATATGCTACGAGCCCGTGTGTTGGATTTTGGTGGTAGTTGGATCCTGGACATGCCACTAGTTGAATTTTCTTATAACAACAGTTACTAGGCCAACATCGGGATGACATCATATGAGGCGCTATATGGTAGGAGGTGTCGATCTCCATTATATTGGGATGAAATTGGTGAAAGACAGATTTTGGGACCAGAGATAGTGCAGCATACTTATGACAAAATTAGACTCATCAAAGACAGGATCAAAGCAGCTCAGAGTCAACAGAAAAGTTATGCCGACACTCGTCGACGAGACCTGGTGTTTGGTGTGGGGGATCATGTGTTCTTGAAGGGTTGCACTGATGAAAGGAATTATGAGATTTAGGAAATAGGGTAAGCTAAGCCCTAGGTATATTGGACCATTTGAGATCTTAGAAAGAGTGGGTCCAGTTGGCTACAGATCAGTGTTACCTCCTGTACTATCCAGAATCCATAACGTATTCTACGTATCTATATTGAGCAAGTACGTTTTAGATCCTTCACACGTGATCAGTTATGAATCACTGGAACTTAGAGATAACCTATCATATAAAGAAGTGCCCGATCAGATTCTGAACTGAAAAGAACAGGAATTACGTACTAAAAGGATTCCATTGATAAAAGTACTCTGGTGCAATCACACAGTTGAGAAAACTTCATGGGACTTAGAAGAGAAACTGTGCCAGAAGTACCCTGACTTGTTCAGTGGGACCCAGAGTTAGACAAGTAAAGGTAAGTAATGGTTTTTGACTTCTATCTTGTACAATGTAGAATAGTTGGTTATAAGTTAGTGTTTTTGGTTCTAGGTTATGTGGGGTTTTGTTAGGATTTTGATTTGGTTGATGTAATCTCCCAGAGCTGTTTATGTAAGCACGATATTCCTCCGCCACAAGTGAGGGTAATTAATAAAGATTCAATGATTTGTTTTTCAATTGATGATATGAGTGGTGATTAACAAATTTAGAGGATGAAATTTTATAAGGGGAGGATGTAGAGACTCAAAAAATAATAATAATAAAAATAAGTAAGAAAAAAGAGAATTTGGTTTGGCATAGGCCAAACCTTCGACGGTTTTGGTGGAGTTCAGAAAACCATCGACCATTTTGAGTTATCATAGATGGGGTAAAACAATAGAATTAAGGTTTGGTTAAAAACCAATTTCTTAACGATTTCAAGAAACCGTCAACAATTTTGCCGTGGGTCAAAAACCTATAAATAGGTTTCAATTCATTTTTTTTAGATTAAACTCATTCCTCTCTCTCTCTCTCTCTCTCTCTCTCTCTCTCTCTCTCTCTCTCTCTCTCTCTCTGTTACTCTGTTAGCTTTGGTGTATTCCCAAGAGGGGGAGTTGAATTGGGTATTTAAATTCTTTCCTAGGTTAACTAGTCTAACAATAAGTATTACGCAAACCTAGGGTCTGTCTATGTAATCGTACACTCAATCAAGTATTCAAACAATAAACATACAAGTACAGAAAGTAAATTGCAGAAAATAAAATAAACACCAGATATGTTATCGAGGTTTGGTGAATACTGTCTATGTCCCCGCCTCTAGCTCGTAAGCTTGAGGATTCCACTAATACTCACTTAAAGGGTGGAGCGGCACCGTTTACAGTTAGGTTAATTATTGGGGCTGACCTCAACCTACACCTTACTAGGATGGTGCACCTAACTTTCCTAACCGAGTTTAAGCTAATATGGGACTATTCACACAGGGCTAGTCTCTCTCTTCAGGCCCGTTCCTGGAATACAACAAATGTGTATAAAATTTTGTGTACACGGAAATGTGCTTATCACACTAAGTAGATATGTACTCAATAAGCTCAATTTAATCAATGCACCTCAATGATGTATGAACTATAGGCTTGGTGCTCTATGTGTGCAATCAACACTTAGAATAATGATTTTATCTAATCAAGCACAAGAGTGTATTCGAGAACTATCTTTGAAACTATGTATCGGTATATCTCAATTACAAGCTTAGGTTTCAAAGATTACTACCAAGGGTATTCTAAATATCTCTAAACAATACTTTCTCAATATTCAAGCACAAGGAGATATTTAAACATAATCTATTAAAAAGACTTTTGCACACACAACATACAAGCTCGATTGAGTTTTGCAATAACAATGCAAAACCGACTTATAGGATTTTTCCCACACAAGATTTATCAAATTAATCAGTGAAAAAAAATCCTTACTTAACCTTCAATATGAAAATCAAATATCTCAAACAATTTTTTCAAAAGCTCAAGTACAAGAGATATTTTTGAACAACAAGCTTTCTCAAAAATATTTTTCTTCACAACACAAGATAAGCTTTTGAGTCTTACAATGAGAATGCAAAGACTCACAAGCTTAAAAAGGTTTCCCACAAATGAATTTATGAATTAAATCATTGGGAACACCTCTAGGCTTACTGTCACTAAAATTAAAAATCAATACACTTATATGAGAGTATAAGCACGTGGGAACTATATGGAATAACTCAAGATACTTTTTCTCAAAAGGATTTTGCAATATAATGATCAATGGAAGTGTAATAACCCGAAAAAAAAATTTTAAATTAAAAAAAATAAAATAAAAATAAAAGTAATTAATTAATTGGTTAAACACTATTAAATTAATATATTAAATAAACAAATAAAAATAAATAGTATGAAAAAAAATAATTATTAATTAATTAAATGTTATTAAATAAATAAATAAATAGTAAAAAAAAATGGAATAAAGGTATATATGTAAGCTTAACATATATATATATATATATATAAGTTAAAGTATAAGTTATATATATATAAAGTAAAAGTAAAAGTAAAAGTAATATATATATAAAAGTTAAGTTAAGTAGGTTAAAAAAAAAAAGATAAGGAAACAGAATCCAAATTGAATTTGGATTCTTTAGTCTGCGCCTCTCCTTTCTCAGTTTCCTTCTCTGCGTTCGTCCGCAGTCTCCGTCTCCACCTCCCTCTCTCTCTTCAATTTCGTCGGCCTAACGAGCACCAATCAGGAAACGGAAGGTGCCATTGGGTTCTTAGCTCCGCCACCAACATTTCTATTAGAGCAGATTTTTCATAAGAATGACTTAAGCACTGCTCTTGGGGAAAGGTAATTTTTCCTCAATTTCTCAATTTCTGGTAAAATCTGGTGTTGAATCGACGATTAGGCACCACTACGGCGTCCTAATCGTCGTTGTCGTCATTTTGACATAGGTAATTTTTCAATTGGAGTTTTCTAGGCCCTACTCCAAAGCGAGAGTGGGATTTGAAAAATTTGGCAATTTGGCTAAATTTAAGAGTAAATTTATTTATTTAGGAATTATGGCCCTACAAAGTATTAAATTAATATTTTATTTATGAATAATTTATTGAAATTAGGAATTTAATTTCAGGGTCCGGGTGAGCGTCGCAGGTATTTTTTCGGAGTCCCTGTTGGCGTAGTTCAAGAAATCAGGTAAGGGAAAAAATATATATTAAATTAGAATTTTTATGAATTTAATGGAAAAAAAAAATAAATTATGTTATATGTACGTGTATATGTTTCAGTATGGGTAAAATGCCAACTGTTTAAATTATATATTTTTTTTGAGCTTAGGGCTATTTATTAGATATGTATATGTGAAAATGAATTGATGAAAGTGGGAAATATTTTTAGGATAATTAAATAAGAAATGAAAGGTATTTTCAGTATATAAACATTAAATATTGGTTGGCTTATTTTACAAGCAGTGTATAAATTTTACTATTAAATTGTGTGGCATGAGAATCTGTGCAAATATATGTTAAATGTATGAGATGCAGGTTAAGTAAGTAAAACCATGAAAATAAAATATGATATGGACAATGTTGCCTGTGTGTGTTAATGCAACCATGTAAACAGCTGAAAGATGCTGGGTAAACAGCTGAAAGATGTTGGGTAAAACAGTTAAAAGTGGCTAGGTAAATATGTCATAGCTAAAAGTGGTTGGGTAAATGTGTCACAGCTGAAAGTGGCTGGGTAAATGTGAAACAGCTGAAAGTGGCTGGGTAAATGTATAACAGCTGAAAGATGCTGGGTAAAACAGCTGAAAGATGCTGGGTATGAAATGAAATGAAATGAAAAGGGAAATGAATGAAATGGAAATGAAATGTGCAATGTGAACAATGTAAAATGGGAAAGAGTCACTTAAAGTGAAATGCAATGCAATGTTAAGCCATGAATATAAACAGATGTGTATGATTAAATAATGATAGAAAGAATGATGTATTATGATATTAGAAGTATGTGTGTACATAGAACATGTTACGATTGGGTAAGGCGTACCTTTCTCCTGAGGGCTTGCTAAGTAAGGTGAGTGCACTAGTAGCTTCAGATGTGGCAATAGCTGCATAACACGTTAGGGCAGAGGGAACCTACTTGTATGGGTGGGTAGAATTCCCTATCCTTAGGGCCTTTGCTGGTAAACTATTGTTGAATGCGTGAGTACGGGATTAATTTAACACTTGAGGGCTTACTGAGTAAGGTGAGTGCCCTGGTATACTTTAGCTGCACCCTTTGGGTTGCCTAGGTATCAGAGCAGAGAGGTGCTACTTGTATGGGCGGGTAATCATCCCTATCCTCGGGTAATCTCGTGGGTTAAACATTTGTATGTGTTTGATTAGGTTCAGGGAATAATTTCAGAAATTATGTTAATGATTTTCAAATGTTAAATAATATGTTATATATAAACTCATGTTGGCCACACACTGTTTTAATATATTGTTTCTTCCCTTACTGAGATGTGTCTCACCCGAATATGAATTCATTTTTTTTTTTCAGGATTTCTCAGGATCGAGCTTTGAGAGCTCGAGATTTTATAACATTTTTGGAAGATATAAGAAAAAGGGTATATTTTTATGTTAATTCTGATATTTATATTTTATGTTTTATATCTTTATGCTTTAACTCAGTTATGAAAGGATAGTTGTGAAACATACTGGTATTAGTGAATAATGTTTTGGAGACATGTATATATTTGAATACTGGTGGATGAGTAATTTATTCTGGTTGGTAGTTAGAATTAGTAAACTCTAGTATTATGTTATATGGAGATTATGATTATGTTTTCCGCTGCATATATTATGGATTATGGATTATCAGAGATTTTATCAAGTATAACACGCCGGACCCGGGTTAAAGGGTTCGTGGCGTTACAGGAAGTGTATATGACTTTGAGTATGTAGAATATGGAAGTGGGGAAGATTTTGGCCAATAAAATTTTTAGAGAGTTTTTTGCTAATCTAAAACCCTAATCACACCTTAATTTTGCAAACGAAAGGCTATATATAGAAATGGGAAGAATTATAGTTGTTGAGGACATATAGGGTATTATTAGTATTATTTTAAAGCGTTTTAGCACAATTAGCCATATTTAAAAAATTTAACCGCGGTAAAAGTAATGTCCACCCCGAGAGCACCGGTAAACCAAATGCGAGGTTTGGTTGACTAAGTGACAAAGTTCGGTTGAAGAAATTTGAATTGAGAGTTCAGTCGACTAGACTAAGGTTCTTGAGGGTGATTTTTACATTTCCATGCGGTTCGGTTGACCAAGTGATTTTGAATTATGAAGTTCGGTCGATCATGTAGTTGGATTCTCCCACGTGGGGATTCGGTCGACCAAGGCGTTGCCCGTATAAATCTGATCGGTTGACCAAGGAGTCAAATGTTGACCCGGTGAGAGTTTGGTCGACCAAGTTGTGTGAATTTGGCAAGGTATGGTCGACCGAGCTATGGTCAAAATGTTGACCACTCACCGGTTCGGTTGACCGAGTGATTTACACTGTGAAAGTTTGATCGACCGAAGTACTGTTCAATGCACAATTTCGGTCCTATTCTTTATCAGAAGTCACCCATGTTCATATAGGTATTAGTTTTAAGTTATGGGGGACTTTACATGTGATGATTAGAGACCTATGGTCAATCTAAGGTCAATTGTCAAGGCTTTTCAATTATGCCCAAAAATCCGGTGTTGGTTGATCGAAGGGTGATCCCTAAGGTCTAGCTATGGTCTTGAACTTATAGATCCTACATGTATGATATGCACCAATTATTACAGACCATTCCTACTTAATTATTACAGACCCGAATTAAACATAATATAAATTACAACAATGAATATTCAACTAGGGTCTTCATTTTCCTCCGGGTCTCCGAGTGCCATCATATGATATTGTCAAGATAAACCTGCACATTAATTCGACAAACATTAAATACCCGTTTGTCATAATCAAAATAGGGTATGACCCATAGAGTCAACACACACACACACACACACACACACACTCTCTCTCTCTCTCTCTCTCTCTCTCTCTCTCTCTCTCTTCATTTTCTCCCTCAAATCTTCCCCAAATTGACGATCAAACACCATTACAAGGTCCTTGGTTTGATTCTCGTCACTTTAATCAGGGTAGATTTGTGTTTTAAGGATCATAGGCCCCACTCCAAAGTTAAGGAAAGGAAAATGGTTTATGCTTGTTGTTTTTAAAGTTTAACTGGTTAATGGGAGTGTGTGAGCCTAGAAATGTTAAGATGGGAAATATTATGGGATTTAACTGAATGAACTGAAATATGTGGTTACAGGGTTTATGCTCCAAATGCCGTAAGCATCATTTTAGGATCCTTACAGGAACAGTCTCAATAAAAAAGGTAAGGGGAATAAATTATGTCAGGAGTTTTCTTTGGAAATTAAATGATTAATTTAAAGCATGCGATTATGAAAATATCATTATATGTAGTTCTCTCATGAAAATAGTGGTTTTGGATTATCAATTATTTTCTAGGAAAATGTTATATTATAAAATATTGCTGAAAATTTGTGTGCGCATGAGAAATGGTTTTGGTTACCGTAAAATAAACATGTGAAAATATTTTATGATGAAATGAGATTTATACTAATTTATGAGGAAATATTGAAAATGTGACAGATATTATGAAATGATGAGATATGATTTGATATTGAAATATGTGTATTGACAGTCTTATACTGGGAAATGAAATGATAGAAATGATATATTTTTTCTACATATATATATATATATATATATATATACTGAGTTGTGGAAATAAGAAACTGATGGACCAGTGATGTATATGAGAGCACGGTACCATAGCCAGTAATTGAGTTAGTGCAATCACATTGCTCAGGGAGAGTGTTGGTATTGGAAGTTGATTAGGCCTACGAAGAGATGTTAACTATCCCTGGGTTCGGACCAGGTTGCGGTGTGCCAATCATACTACATACGAGGTATTTTGAATTAACTTGATAGGCTAGCCATGGTTAAGTCTCGCCTTCGGGCCGCACAACCCGGTCAGGTGGGGTGATTACATGACGGTGATATGAATGTCCTTAGGATGGTTGCTCATTACAAACGTGGTAGACTCAGATGATTATACATTTATAGACATGATGTGTTTTTTATATTGGGAAATTTTTTGAATATGAGTATGTTTTTGGGAAATAAATATATGGTTGCAAAAGTATATATTATTATATATGGTTATGAGTACATTTTTTATTATTTCTCAATTAAAATAAATTATTAAATGAATGTGTTATGACACACTAAAACTCATTTACCACACACTGTTAATAATTTATCCCCACTTAGTGAGAGGTGTCTCACCCCAAGAATTTTAAACATTTGAAGAAGTTCAGGATGCCAGGTGGAGCAGGCTCCGAGATAGAGGAGGCTTAGATTACCGTAGTTTAGGGTACGTTTCATTTTTGAGACTAGGGATATGTTTTTATAACCCTTGGGATAACTTAAGGTTTTTTTTTGAGTTTGTAAGTATATTTATGGAGACTCTAGTGCTCTGATATTGTATATAAGAATTAGGTGTAAAAACTTATAATATAGATTTAATTTAAAAGCTCATTAAACACCGTAGTAGAATCCCAAGAGGAGCATCTTTCTTTAGAAGTATCATCAATGACTCTTTTAACATCAAATAAAATCAGGATAGATCTCCAATTTTTTTCAATAACAATGAAAAGAGCATTTATAAAATTTGGAGTTCATATACCAAAACCCCTATTTTTGGCCAAAAACTGTAAAATCGTAAAATCGTAAGAAACAACATTTATACCTGGTAAAATTTTGCAGATAAGCAGTCAAAATGTGTAGTAAAACATAATCTATCTTTCTAGCAGTTCAGTTTTCTAAAAATACTGATGTAAACAAATCCCCTTACCTTAATCCCGAAAATAGAAATACGAACGGATCGGTCCAAAACAATGACTCGAGATCCCAGAAACCTAGAAATCGAAGAACATTACTTCACTATAATTTTGACCACTACATAACTACCGAATTAGAAACGAAATCAGATCCTTACCTCAATTTTAGGGGAAACCTCGAAAATCCTCAAATTGCAAATCTGATCCACTATAACTGTAGTGATTCTCCTCCTAATCCACTTAGTGATGTTGGATTGTTGATTCCAGCAACAGATGACATAGAATCATAGAGAGAGAAAGAGAAAAAAAATGGGATAACTTAGCAAAGAAGAAAAAGATATTCTATTTATAGCCAGGTTGACCTAGTTAGCCTCGTCGATGAGTCGGAGTTCTCGTCAATGAGCCGAAGAAGGTCGCTCGTGGCCGAGTAAGTGACCTCGTCGATGAGCCTGAGTTTTTAGCATCTCTGAAAATCCCTTGGTATCTCTTCGTTGACGGGTCTTTGCATCTCGTTGCCGAGCAACTGAAGAGACTTCGTTGATAAGAAATGGAGCCTCGTCAAAAAGCTCTACTATTTTATCCTTTTTAATTTTCCTTTTCTTTTCTTTATTTATTTTCCGGATTCGGGTCCCTACAACCCTGACTTGTTTAGTAAGACCCAGAGTTTGACAAGTAAAGGTAAGTAATGGTTTTTTACTTCAATCTTGTACAATGTAGAATAGTTGGTTATAAGTTAGTGTTTTGGGTTCTAGGTTATGTGGGGTCTTGTAAGAATTTTGATTTGGTTATTATAATCTCCCAAAGCGGTTTATGTAACCACGGTATTCCTCTGCCATAAGTGAGGGTAATTAATAAAGATTCAATGATTTGTTTTTCAATTGATGATATGAGTGGTGATTAACAAATTTAGAGGGCAAAATTTTATAAGGAGAGGAGGATGTAGAGACCTGAAAAATAATAATAATAAAAATAAGTAAGAAAAAAGAGAATTTGGTTTAGCACAGGTCAAACCTTCGATGGTTTTGGCGGAGCTCAGAAAACCATCGACTGTTTTGAGTTATCGTAGCTGAGTAAGGGTAAGACAGTAGAATTAAGGTTTGGTTAAAAACCAAACCATCAGCGATTTCAGGAAACCATCAACAATTTGCTGTGGGTCAAAAACCTATAAATAGGTTTCAATTCATTCTTTTTAGATTAAACTCATTCCTCTTTCTATCTCTCTCTCTCTCTCTCTCTCTCTCTCTCTCTCTCTCTCTCTCTCTCTCTCTCTCTCTCTCTTCATTTTCTCCCTCAAATCTTCCCCAAATTGATGATCGGACACCACTATAAGGTCCTTGGTTTGATTCTCGTCACTTTAATCGGGGCAGATTTGTGTTTTAAGGATCCTAGACACCACTCCAAAGTTAAGGTAAGGAAAATTTATGCGTGTTGTTTTTAAAGTTTAATTGGTTAATGGGAGTGTATGAGCCTTGAAATGTTAAGATGGAAAATATTCTGGGATTTAGCTGAATGAACTGAAATATGTGGTTACAAGGTTTGTGCTCCAAACGCCGTAAGCGTCATTTTAGGATTCTTACAGGAACAATCTCAATAAACAAGTAATGGGAATAAATTATGTCAGGAGTTTTCTTTGAAAATTAATTGATTAATTTAAAGCATGCGATTATGAAAATATTATTATATGTAATTCTCTGACGAAAATAGTGGTTTTGGATTATCAATTATTTTATGGGCAAATGTTATATTATAAAATATTACTGAAAATCTGTGTGGCATGAGAAATGGTTTTGGTTACCATAAAATAAATATGTGAAAATATTTTATGATGAAATGAGATTTATACTAATTTGTGGGGGAACATTGAAAATGTGACAGATATTGTGAAATGATGAGATATGATTTGATATTGAAATATGTGTATTGGCAGTCTTATATTGGGAAATGAAATGATAGAAATGATATTTTTTTTCTGTATATATATATTGAGTTGTGGAAATGAGAACCCGATGACCAGTGATGTATATGAGAGCACGGTACCGTAGCTAGTGATTGAGTTAGTGCAACCACACTGCTCGGGGAGAGTGTTGGTATTGGAAGTCAATTGGGTCTGCAAAGAGATGTTGACCGTCCCTGGGTTTGGACCAGGCTGCGGTGTGCCAATTGAACTATAGACGAGATATTTTGACTTAACCTGGTAGGTCAGCCATGGTTAAATCCCGCTTTCGAACCGCACAACCCGGTCATGTGGGGTGATGACATGATGCTGATATGAATGTCCTCAGGATGGTTCCTCATTACAGACATGGTATACTAAGATGATTATACATTTATAGACATGATGTGTTTTGTACACTGGGAAATTTATTGAGTATGAGTATGTTTTTGGGAAATAAATATATGTTTGCGAAAGTATATATTATTATATATGGTTATGAGTACAGTTTTCTTGATTTCTCAATTAAAATAAATTATTAAATGAATGTGTTATGACATACTAAAACTCATTTGCCACACACTGTTAATAATTCATCCCCACTTACTGAGAGGTGTCTCACCGTAAGAATTTTAAACATTTCAGGAAGTTTAAGACGCCAGGCGGAGCAAGCTCCGAGATAGAGGAGGCTTAGATTACTGTAGTTCAGGGTACATTTTATTTTTGGGACTAAGTATATGTTTGTATAACCCTTGGGATAACTTATAGTTTTTTTTAGAGTTTATAAGTATATTTATGGAGACTCTAGTGCTCTGGTATTGTATATAAGAATTAGGTGTGTTATGTTCTCCGCTGCATAAATGGAATGTAAATATGGATAGATGTATTCCCGGTATCCCACCTTGGATATGTGTTAATTACATATTAATATTTTTTGGGTAAGAAGACTTCTTCTTCAAACAAAATTTAATACTTCACACTTACCTAATAAAAACTTTTGCAAATAGAATTGTATCTTTCCCTCTCAACAATAATGTTAAGATAGAGCTAATTCAATGAGTACTTTTCCTTCCTCCTCTTTGTGGATGAAGGGCCTTTTGAAGAATAGAACACTAAAGTTACATGCCTCCCTAGGACAATGCAACATTGAGTTGGGACAATGACCTTAGAAAGAAACTTTTAAGAGACTCTTGTGCATCACTTACGAATTGCTACAACGTACATCAGAAACCACCTCTTACCGTCATAGGTGAGTTCTGAAGAGCCTTAACTCGAATGATAAATTCAAGAATGAAAAAAAATATGCATAGGGTAAGAAACAAGTTAATTAGATCAATGGAATTGACACCACCATGTTATTTACCTAAATGTGGTTAAATTTTATAAATCATATCAGTTGATTGGTCTCTAAACTAACTTTAGGATTAACGAATGGATAGTCATATTTTTTTTTATCAGAGTCAAATTTTAGAGTATATGTTTATAGGAGAGGAAGGTACTAGTACCTCATATGCACTTGTCCAAAAAACGGTACCCAATTAACATTGCGTTGTTTTAGGTTGAATCAAAATGTCATGCAATTGCTCTTGCTAATTTACTAGCCATTTTAATGTTGAATATTCCCCACAAGGTCATCTTCCGTTCTAGCATGACATAGAGTTCATTTCATCTTATGAAAACTCAAAGGCCACAATTGCCTCTCCTTCAAGCTTCGTAGAAACAAGTTGGTTTTAAGTATTTTATAGGAAATATTGTTAACATTGGAGCTTATCTCTACCCAAAGATAGAAAAACTGTTATTATATTGAAGTAGTCCAAAAAGGAGGGTACTAAATAAAATCCTTAAGGGATGCAAGGATAGACTTAGATGCATAATTATAAGCAAGGGAATTGTACTTCCTATTAATAAACTTAATTAAAATGGTAAAAGAAGAACATATTACAAAGGGTTCCAATATCATTAAACACCGCAGTAGAATCCCAAGAGGAGCATCTTTCTTTAGAAGTATCATCAATAACTCTTTTAACATCAAATAAAATCAGGATAGACCTCCAAATTTTCATCCCTAACAACAAATACTTCAGCTTGATAAGCCGAAGATGTAGAGAATTTCAAACCCTCAAGAAACTAAAAAATTTGCACATTTTTCTTAAAATCAGTTCTACAATAGCAATGGAATCTGATAAAACACAACAAATAATCACATTATAAGGCCATATGAATTGAATCAACTCATGCAATAGAATTCCTTTAAAACTCAATGGTGGTAAGAATTTCGTTTCCCTCATGGGATTTCCCTCTTTCCTTAAATCAAAGGCCTACTTTGAGAATAATCTACAATTTTTTTATTTTTCAATTGTTTATAGATTGATAAATGTAAACTATGTTTGACAATAGTGTTTTGATTTTCAATGCATTGTCATGTGTTTTGGTCCCCAATGTTCAAACATTTTTCAGCATTTTTCTAAGGCAGAAAAAGTCAAATATAATATATACAGAAGCAAAAGAAAACGGAAAAGAATATAAATCAAAACATCCATATTAAAATCTTGATCAATTCAACTCTGAAGGAAGTCCATTTGATAAATCATGTACCAAGGTTGATTTTTTTTTCCAAAGGGTTCCATTTTTAGCTACAAAATTTCATACTTAAATGCCTCAAATGGCGGAAGAAGGATTGCCAAATTCATATGACATCGCAGTATGCTTGCTTTGGGATTTCTTTAATGAAATATATCATCTCATTCCATGTGACAGACAAGGGAACACAGGAAAAATTAAACTAATTGATTAAGCCAAATGACATCATTTTTTTTCTAAAAAAATTGAACTTATTCTGTCAAGCCTAAGAAAATGTGTGCAGCCTACCTATATATATATATATGGATGGATGAAAGAAAAAGAGGGTGAAAAAGAAAATCAAAGAAGAAAAAGCAAAAGGCTAATTAAGCTAGGTGGGAGGGAGGGGTGCTTGCAGATTAATTTCAAAGATTCATTGCATAATGCACCAACCCTGTGCCCTTTCTGGAGAAGTGCAATGTATTCCCTTTGAAAAGTGAGTACCCTCTCACTGTAGAAGAACAATTCTTTCATTGAACTCAAACCATGTTTACAGTACAAGACAGAAATTGCCCATTAAATATTATATACATAAATGAAGGAATAATGATTCTAATGATTCCTAAACCCTTATTATTACAGCTTAGGGTTTAAAGTTATGTGAAATTAGGGTTTAAAGTTCTGTGGGGTTTGTCATTATGACGTCAATGCTATTACTTATTAGTCATTACTGTTAGAGACATTTATAATATTTGAACTTTAATTTAACTACTAAAAAAGTGTTAGTGTTGGTGAAACCTTTTAGATTGACTCGTATTTATGCGTCAACACAGACTGACGCACTCGATCTACAATAACAAGAGTGAGTCTTTGAATATGATTTATTGCAGGATTAAACCTTTTAGTCGACGTTCTCAATCTGAGATTATTGCATTTGGTGTATCCATGTATGGAAGCTTGTTATTAAAAGAAAAAGAAAAAAAAAGGTTCTAGTGCCTTATAATTATTTCCTTTTAAAAGATGATATGCAGACCAGAATTTTGTTGACAAGGACCACACTGTAAATCAAATATTTTTAACAGTTATTAATCTAATCATTTCTTTTTTGTGGAAATCGTGTTTTGACTAGGATCAACATTGAGATTTTTCTTTCTTTTTTTATTTTCATTATGGATTTGGTCGAAAATTAATTTGACTCATGATGAAAGTTGATACCAATTTAAAAGGTTTGAAACCAAATTAATAAATTGTTCTACTATTCATCTACGAATTAAAACCCTTTTTGTATCATTTTGAAATAGAGGCATCGTTAATAACATTTTAATTGCTATATAATTACTCACGGTTTGATTTTTTTTTAGAACTTTTATTTTAGCATACATGTCACTTAGTAATTTATGAAGGAAGTCTCAAATCAATAAGGGACATAAAAAATATCAAGATAAAATATCTACCAATTTTTATTAAATGTTCATAGTTCATATGTTTTACCATCAAATTAACTATTGTTTTGCAACGAAAATTACTACAAAAGTTAATTACAATAGATATAAAATGCTAAGTTCACTTTTAATTATACAATAAGAAGAATAAAATAAAAAAATTGAATGAAAATATAATAAAGCACAAAATATATACATTTTTTTTTCAAGATTAAAGGAGATTATATTGTTTTTAAAGTCAATAGGTAAGGATGAATATAAGAATTTTCAAACCCTAATATCACATAGGTGTTTTATGTTGAATATATCCATCTAGCAATTAGCTTTATTCTAAGGTTAATAGTACTCTTTATTGCATATAGCAATGTGCAGGGTGTTTGACTAATTACGTGAAAATTTATTTATTTTTATTTTAAAAAATAAAATTTTAAAAATTAATTAAAATTTTATCCTCAAATACTAATAAATGGTTATACATAATATAAATTAAATATTTAATATAAAATCAAAAATTAAAATGGTGGAAATTTATTTTTGTAATTTTTAAATTTGAAAATCAGTTAATTCTTCAAGAAAATCGTTGAAATTATATGCTATAAAATGGAGGAAAAGTTTATAATGGTTATATATATAAATAGAGAGAGAGAGAGAGAGAGAGAGAGAGAGAGAGAGAGAGAGAGAGATGAAGGAAATTATAAATAAGAGAGAATTGGCAAATTCGCAGAAGCCAGTCAGCCACCCGCAGATTACTAGATCGCGGGTGGTATGACTCACGTGTTGGTCAAACAGTTTCAGTTCAAGCAATTAAAATATGCCACGTGGAGACAGAGCCCCAACAAAGCAGCCGAGCCCAAGCTCAGTTAGTATTAGCACGGTTTAAGATACGCCGGCTCTGAAAATAGATCGGCGATTTTAATCGGCGAGGCTTCGCAGAAACCGCCCGCTTTTGTCCACCGTGGCACCCCACGCCTCTCACTCTAAAACTCACCCACTAAATTCAGCCCAAATGCAGTCCAAATAAATCCCAAACCCAAATGCACACCAAATTCGCACCCTTCAATATCCCTACCACCACCACCACGCCCCTCGTCCCCTCAGCCGCCCTCTCTCTCTCTCTCTCTCTCTCTCTCTCTCTCGCGCTCGCTCTCTCTCTCCTCGTCACTGCTAGCGCTTTGACTCCTTTCTCCGCCGGTGACCGCCGCCCGGAGCCGGTAGCCACTCCGGGGAAGTAGAGAAACCAGTTTAAAAGCAGAGCGTACAAGACCTCTTTTGGCTGCCGGCGCTTTTTTCGGGTCCCGGTTTATGGAATGACGGACTACCGGTTACCGGCGATGAATCTATGGACTGACGATAACGCATCGATGATGGAGGCTTTCATGAGCTCCGATCTCTCCTCGTTCGGGTGGGCGCAGTCGTCTGCTGCTTCCACGTCCACGCCTGCGCCCGACCCATCTCGGAGCGTGGCGCAATCCCAGCCGTCCATTGTCCTCTTCAACCAGGAGACGCTCCAGCAGCGGCTCCAAACCCTAATCGAAGGCTCTCGGGAGAACTGGACCTACGCCATCTTCTGGCAGTCCTCCGTCGATCTCTCCGGCTCGTCGGTGCTGGGGTGGGGCGACGGCTATTACAAAGGGGAAGAAAATAAAGGGAAGCGCAAAATGACGCCGTCGTCGGCGGCGGAGCAGGAGCACCGGAAAAGGGTGCTCCGGGACCTCAATTCGTTGATTTCTGGGTCCTCGACTTCCACCGACGACGCTGTCGACGAAGAAGTCACCGATACGGAGTGGTTCTTCCTCGTGTCGATGACGCAGTCGTTCGTTAACGGCGTCGGATTGCCCGGCCAGGCGTTCTATAATTCAACTCCCGTGTGGGTCGCCGGCGCAGAGCGGCTCGCGGTTTCGTCGTGTGAGCGGGCACGGCAGGGGCAGGTCTTCGGGTTGCACACAATGGTGTGCATACCGCTAGTGAACGGCGTGGTTGAATTGGGGTCGACGGAAATGATATTCCAGAGTTCGGATCTGATGAACAAAGTTAGGTTCTTGTTCAATTTCAATAGTTTGGAGATGGGTTCTTGGCAGATCAATGCGGATCAGGGCGAGAGCGACCCGTCGGCGCTTTGGATCACCGATCCTTCTACGGTCGAGATGAAAGATTCTGTGAACACGGCGCCGGTTTCCTCGTCCCCTCCTACTACCAGTAATAACCAGCACGTATCGAAGCAAATTCAATTTGAAAATGCGAGTACCAGCAGTTTAACTCAGAATCGGAGTGCTGTACATGTCCAAACTCACCCCCAGCAAAACCAGCATCAGCATCAGCAGCCGTCGCCGCCGCAGCAACAGCAGCAGCAAACCCAGAGTTTCTTCTCGCGAGAATTGAATTTCGGTGAATTTGGGTACGACGGTAGCGGCACGAGGAATGGGTGCAAGCCGGAGGCCGGCGAGATACTGAATTTTGGGGATAGTAAGAGGAGTCCTTGCAATGGAAATGGGAATCTCTTTTCAGGTCATTCTCCATTAATCGCGGAGGATAATAAGAAGAGAAGGTCGCCGGTGTCGAGGGGGAGCAATGAAGAAGGGATGCTATCTTTTACTTCAGGGGTGGTTTTGGCGTCTTCCGGTATGGTGAAATCTGCCGGCGGCGCTGATTCAGATCATTCCGACCTTGAAGCTTCTGTTGTTCGAGAGGCGGATAGTAGTAGAGTGGTTGACCCAGAGAAACGACCACGGAAGCGGGGAAGAAAACCTGCAAATGGAAGGGAAGAGCCCTTGAATCATGTTGAAGCTGAAAGGCAGAGGAGGGAGAAGCTCAACCAGAGGTTCTATGCTCTCCGAGCCGTAGTCCCCAACGTCTCGAAGATGGACAAAGCTTCTCTTCTAGGGGATGCAATTACTTACATAAATGAGCTAAAAAGCAAGCTTCAGGGTGCAGAATCAGACAAGGAGGAATTGCAGAAGCAAGTTGAGACCTTGAAGAAGGACGCTGCTAAAGAATCCCGGTTTCCTACTTCATCGGCGCCACCTCCGCCTGATCAAGACCTCAAGATGTCGAACCATGAAAGCAAGTTGATAGAAGTAGACATTGATGTGAAAATAATCGGTTGGGATGCGATGATTCGAATCCAAAGTAGTAAACGAAACCACCCAGCAGCTAGGCTAATGGCTGCCCTGAAGGAATTAGACCTGGATGTGCACCATGCCAGTGTTTCAGTGGTGAACGATTTGATGATCCAGCAGGCTACAGTGAAGATGGGGGGTCGGTTTTTCTCACAAGATCAGCTCAGGGCATCCTTATTTGCCAGAGTATCCGAAAACCGATAAGCAATTGGTTAGAGCTCAACATGATCGATAGGAGCTGAGAGTTTCTATGTTCGTCATGGTGGAGGGCTCTGGGACATTTTAAGACTCCCTGGGTTGAGCTCTGTAATATAGTACTTTATTTAGTTTCTCATTAGTCCTTAGTATATTAATATATATATGTTTAAGCTTTGGGGTGATTTTAATCGAGGAGCCTGAGTTCTCAGAGCAAAGAAGTTTGTGTTTATCAGCTTGAAGAATGGCATATGGCTCTGATGGAGTTAGAACCACCTATTTTTTTGTGATTGATTTTCTGCCCTTTTGTACATAAATGAGAACCCAATGAAGTGTTGGGGCTTTTACCATGTCTACTTAGTTATTAGAATTTGTCTGTACCTCTGTTTTGTAAGATTGTAATCTGTAATATTCTCTTCTAATCCCTGTGTGTAGGATTTTTCGTGGTTAATTTAAGAGATGATGAAGATGAATAAAATCAGACGAATTTGATCTTTGTTCATTGTTGATGCTTTGGTGGCCAAATTGTTTGCAGGAGGGGAGGCTTTATGTGCAGTGCATTTTATCAGTAGGGGCAAACCAATTCTTTTGGTTTTGTCCTGTTTTATTTAACTTATCAGGAGTTTTTTTTTTTTCTGTAGATTGAATGACAATGATCAAACAAGTTGAGATTGAATAGGTATCCTGATGATAAAACTGTTATGGACCTTAGATGGTTGCTAGCTTCCCTACCATTCTTGGCAGAAGGTGATGCAGTTTGGCTGTTCAAACAAAATTGCCCTTCAAAGTTCAAAACCCCCTCCATTCAGGCAAGCCTAGAGCCTTTTTGTTTTTCCATTTTAAGAACATGGGAAACAGGTTTCTAGTTCTGTTGAACTTTTTATCCTGTAAAGTACACCGACCAATATGGGTGGTGGTGAGAAAAGGCTAATACATATTGAGTTGTTCTTTTCCTCTCCTGTACCCTTCCTCCTCTTGAGGACTGAATGTGGAATTATTGAATTTGTTCATATACTGCAATCTTGAAAAGCAAAACCAACGTGCATGACGGGGACTGATGTATATAGCTAGATTTTTTCTTCATTTTTTTTTTTTTTTTGAGAGTAAATTTTGGAATTGTTAACATGAAAAGAATCCAGGAGTTGGCTTCTCCTTTGGCTACCCTTCATCTCCAATCCTACTATCCCTCCTTTGGCTATTATGATATTTTTCAATATAGCAAATGGTGATACTATTCATCACGGGTCTGTTATGCGGCAGGCAGCCTCTCTGCTGGTTCTCATCCCATTAACCCGAAATGTCATGAGGCACGAGTCTCAGCTTCATCAAAAAACACTTCCTGGATTGGGGATTTTGTCACCCACGAAGCATCCCCCAAAAAACAGGGGTTTTTTGGTTACTCTTCTGACTTGCATGTTCATGTTGGGCGCTCAATATATTTCACATGATGGGCTCTTCACAGGAATCAAAGAATGCTCTAGTTTTTTAAGGCAGAAGAAGATAGCTTTCAAGCTTCATCACTAGCTGAGCTTTCTTTTCTGCTATTTAGCCTATTTCTCGGCCTTCCTCTCTCTTGCTCAACTCTCTGCACCGCGATGAGATTTCCTCTTGGGAAGCCCACAAGACACTTTGGCCTCGAGGACAACACATTGCAACATGGTCGAAGCGTGTCCCAGCAACATTCACACTGATGATATATGGAAGGAGGGTCTGGCAATCTTGTATTGGGTGAAAGTCCAGAAAACTCTAGCTTCCAAAATTGCAGCTTATCTCACTCACGGCCCGGGAGTTGAGCTTCATGAGTCAAAAGGTACACTACTTTGCCCGAGTCTGGAGACAACTTTCGGCATTCGGCATCAATATATTTGCGCACAATGCCATAATTAAAAGTCACAAAGCAACGAAAGCATCTGGAATTGATGAACTGGTGCATTAACATGGTAGGAGTTAATGTCTACATAAATTGATGTATCTATATATAAGTTATTGGGTGGTGATAGTTGTTGTTTATAGCAGTAGCCTTCACAATCATTTCCTTCTGTAAATGTTAAAAAGTGGTTCACACCCATGTGCCAAATGCACTTAAAAATGGAAGACTGGAAGAAAAGACATCCAGGGATTATTTTTAGCCCCAGCACAAAGCAGAGCTATGCCTATATTACAATAAGGAGACCTGCGGCGCATGGAAACACAGGGCCATCACACACCAGCTCCCCACCCCACAACAGTCCAACCACACACAACTAAATTCAAGATGCAACAAAAGGTTAGGTCTGGCTGCCTCAAAATCCGACTCATAGCCACCATCAACACCACCTCCAGACAAATTTCATGTCAAACATGTTCGATATGGTGCGATGCTGCTTGGCGAACTCCCCCGCAAAATAAACTGCAAGGGGACTTGTGACAAGGGTTACTCCATTCGGTCCAGAGCCAGCCGATAATGGACCTACTTACCTTGCTTATGGACCAGCTGCAGAGCTAACCCTTGCTCTATTGGTTTGGTGGTTGTTGCTATCAAGATGATTTCCTTATGCCCATCAGAGGACCTCGAGATGTTAATCCACAAAAAACGATACAAGAATTTTGAAAGAACTAATATATGGAACAAGGGCGACCTGTGGTTTCTTACTCGTGCAAAGGAATTCTTTTTTAGCAACTTGGACAAAATCGAATGCAAGGTGTGAAAGGTTTGAAGAACTTGGCAAAACAAGCAAGGCTTGGATAACTCGAGGGAAATTACGTTTTTTCTGCAATTTTGTAAAAATTTTAAAATATTAAAAACACTTCCTTTGTGCGACGAACGGAATAAGTTTATCAATTGCAGAGAAAAGAAAGAAATGTGAATATATCATCAATAAATATTAGAAATGGAGAGGGACAAGGATGTTATCAATAAAGAGATGCAAATATTAAAGTGTTAGGATATATCAACGCAGTTTACATATGACAAATATTAAATTTTAATATTTATATGAGACTACATACAAAAAAATTCATTAATATAAAGAACTATATTTCTTCCTTCTTTTTTTTCATGAAAAAAAAAAATTCATTGATGTTTTAAATACCCCACTGCTGTTTGAAGCCAGGCAATTTTTATGTTTCGTGTCTGTGTATAAACACATATACATTCAACTATTATATTGTAAAAGCAAAAAGAGAGAAATTAGAATATGTCATCTAATTTAATTAGAGAGAGGAGCCGGGCCTTTGGGCCTAGTGGTTCACCTTCCCATCGTCGGTCAAGATGGGGGTTCAAGCCTTCTTACGAGACTTTGGTTACCTTGGAGAGACATTTGTTGATATTTAATGGGTCGTTGGTTGGGCTTTGGGCTAGCTCTTTGAGGGCCTTGTATACTTTGGGTCGTTGGTTGGCCTTTGGGCCAGCTCTTGAGGACCTTGTATAGGCTGTATAAAAAAAAAAAAATTAGAGAGAGAGAGAGAGAGAGAGAGAGAGAGAGAGAGAGAGAGGAAGAATACATCATCAATGGATATATATAATAAAAAAGATACATGCAAATATTAACATTTTAAGATATTTGAATGCATTGTCTATGTATGACAAATACTAAATTTTAATATATATATATATATATATATATATATATATATATATACACATTTACCAAAATTTGATGATGGTATAGCCTTGTTCTTTTGTAAAAGATTTTTTATTTTCAATTATATTTTCAGTTTTTTTTGAATAATTGGAAAAATTCCACTTGCTTTTACAATTTTCCAAATTTGTATTGGAAAGTTAAATTTTTTAGTTATTTTTAAATTTTTTTTTATAAAATTTGAAGCAATAGGAAACAAGATTATATTTTGTAATTATGTAAAAATATAAAAATGAAAAATGAAAACTATTTTTGTACAACTAAACATACCTTAATTTTTTACTGCATAGATAAAAATTATACAATAATAATAACAATAACAATAAATCAAGTTATTTTAGGTCAATCTCTATCCTTTCTAAGCATAACTAGCTTACTCATTGCTAGTGCTCTATTTACTATTTAGCCAACATTGTAGATGCTCAAACCATTTGAATCGCCCCTATCATGACCCAAAAATTTTACCACTAAGATATAAAATGCTCTGATACTAATAATAATATCCACAATGTCAACTTGGACCCAAAGTGAGGTACCAGGGATATACCTATCCTAAATACATACTATCTATGCAGCAGAAAACATAATGTATCTGAACCTTATATACAATACTAAAGTAAAATATCCTAGGAATTACACAAACATATCTCCCAACTCAAACACTTACCCTGAAACTAGGATAGTACCAAAACGTCCTCTACTTTAGAGCTCGCTCCGCTCGTCTAACTGGATTCCCTGAAATGTTTGAAATATATATTGTTGGGGGGGGGGGGGGTGAGACACCTCTCAGTAAGTTGGGATAGATTATCATCAGTGTGTGGCAACATGAGTTCAAACGTGTTATGTAATAACCTAAGAAAATTAATCAGGGTTTTGTCGACAAGCATAGGGGATTCATCGACGAGGGTACATGAGAATCTCGTCGTCGAAGGCACGTCTCGTTGACGAGAAGATACTGAGAGATTATTTTTCCAAGTTTTGAATTTCGTCGACGAGGAGATAGCATTCATCGACGAACCTTCTTCTTGGCCTCATTGACGAGGTGACGTGGCTCGTTGACGAAGCCTAGGGTATAAATAGTGTTAAACTCATATTTTTACATAGAAAATTCAGCGCAAACACACACACACACACACTCTCTCTCTCTCTGTCCTTTACGGTTCCTCCTTCTTTTCTCTTCGATTCTGCCTCTGTTAGTCATCGGATCGACAATCTGAGGCCACCACGATGTTCTTGGAAAAGTTCTCTCCAGGTCTGCCGGAGCGGATCGTTGGTGGGACTGAGTTGAATTTCATCCTAGATTCAAGGTAAGATCTTTTATGCAATATTTGGTTTTCCAGCAGTTGTAGGAAATGTAGTAGTCGAAAAAATAGTGATATTTTGTTCTGGTAAATGTTGTTTTCAGGGTGTTGAGTGGGGAGTTTTGCGGTTGTAGGACCTGTCAAAGTAGGGGATCTTAGCAGGAATTAGGTAAGGGAAATATATTATGTTAGGAAACCTTATTATGATTTCAGTATAAATTATATGTTTTTATTAAATTATTATTCAGACCATATATATAGTTTTCCGAATCTGATAATATTGATATTTAGTTGTGTGGCATGAGTTAGTATTAGATTAGCACATGGTTTATATAATTTTTAGAATACTATGATTTATAGTATACGTACAGAAACTTGTATTTTATAGTATTTTCATACTATGACTTACAAACCTCAGAACCATAACATGCAGTTAATACTGTTAATCAGATATTTCAGTTATTTATTTATTACAGCTTATTCAGATCAGTTTATATAATGTTATGGTTATTTCAGTTGTTACAAAATCATGATAAAAGTAGTATCTAAGAAATATCAGTTATTTATATATAGTATCAGACCCTGATGGACCATATTCAGCCAGCAAAGCACGGTATCGTAGCTATATTCAGTTCAGAGTGCAACCGGTACTCAGATAGTATGTGGTATTCAGAAGTCGATCGTGCCTATGTTGTGGATAGGCCCCCCATCATATATGGGTTGAGGGGGCCGATCTGACTGTCAGAGTTCAGTTGACTTACCCTGGTCGGCCAGCCAGGTTAGGTCCCGCCTTCGGGCCGCACAACCCTGTCATAAGGGGTTAAATCATGACTTTCAGTTATCCATCTAGGGAATTTTCTCAATTATTATATACACGTATGATAAGCTTTATAGAAAATAATCTTACCTATAGATATTAGCAGTATTATGAAAATAATATTCAGAAAAATTAGTTTATGTTAAGCAACCTAGGTATGATTTATTTTGCAACAAGTATACAGGTTTTATTCAGTTGTGTTATTTATGGTATTTTTCTAAATCAGATTTTATAAGCATGTAGCTCACTTGCCACACACTAGTAATAACATATTTTGTTTTACTGAGCGTCGTCTTATCCCAATAAATTGACATTTTTCAAGTGATCCAGTTAGGCGAGCAGATCAGGCTCGCAGGTAGAGGGGCTACGGTGCTACTTTGTCAGTAAAGTGAGTATTATGGGAGATTATTTTTGTATAGTCCTAGTTTCAGTTAAGGGTATTTTGGGAATAGTAGTATATGTATATTTTGAAGAACACTCAGACACTCTGGTATTGTAATATATATGTGGTTATGTTTTACATATCTAGCTTTTTGCTACTTAGGTTGATGGTTAGATTTAAATCAGAAGGTATCAGAGCAATGTAAATTTCATAGTAATTTTTAAAAAATCTTTATTAATTTAGCAGGTCATTACAGTTTGGTATCAGAGCCTAGGTTGGTAGGTTTTGTAGACTTTAGAGCGCAGCGGAAGCAATACCAGAGTATAGGAAAGGATTGAGGTTTTGTTCTGTAGTTTGGGTATAGGATTTCTGTGATGGTTTCTTTGGTTTTCCTAGGGTGACGATTTCAGGAAAACCATAGTAAACTATCATCGGGTTGTGTGTTTAGGTTGCAGAGCTGGATTTTGAATTAAGATTAGGGAAAGCAGTTAAATATGAATATGAGATTCAATTTGAATGGGATATATTAGGTTGTATAGGAGATAAAATTCTTAAAGTGTGTTCCTTGTTTTCAGGATGGACCTAGGAAGCAGTGGCACGAATGCTGGGGAGGATAGGCCAGGACCTTCCAGCATGGGAGGAGGAGATACTGATGTCGTACTGCGCAATGTCACCTAGAAGGTGATGGATGAGATGGCCAGGAGCTCAGGGGAACGTAGTTGCGCGATCAAGCAGTTTACGCAGATGAAGCCCCTATCTTTTGCTGGAGGAGACGACCCGATTATAGCTGAAAATTGGGTCCAGGACATTGAGGAGACGTTGGTTGTGCTTCCATGTACGGATGAACAGAAGATAGTATTTGCGGCATTTAAACTGATAGGGGGGAAGTGAAGTGCTGATGGAGGTCAGCGCAACTGATTGAGGAGCAGAGACAGATTCCAGTGTTCATGATGTGGGACCGATTCAAGGAGCTGTTCTTTGAGCGATATTTCCATGCTATCGTTTAGAGCACGAAGGCAGTAGAGTTTATGCACCTAGTACAGAGGCAGATGATAATATCTCAGTATGTAACTTGATTTATTGAGTTGTCACTATTTGCCCCATATTTAGCACCAGATGAAGAGAAAAAAAAGAGAAAGTTTGAAAAGGGTCTGAGGCAGAGCCTGTTTGAGTAGGTGATTGGTTTTAGGGTTCAGAAATTTGTAGATGTCGTAGATAGGGCTGCAATTATTGAGAGGGGTATACATAGAGGTATTGCAGCTCAGAGTCAGAGGAAGAGGCCCACGCCTTAGGGTTTTCAGGCATGCTCCAGTCGGGGCCCATGGAGAGGAGGTCGTGATAGGAGAGATCAAAGGCAGACTATAGGACCTCATGAGAATTAGGGTACGCAGACTTTTTCGGTATGTTAAACATGTCCGAGACATCATTTGGGGGAATGCCGGGTAATGAGAGATATTTGCTATTGTTGTGGGAGACCCGGCCATATGGCACGTACATGCCTAGGTCTGTCAGATCAGGTTCCAGCTCTTAGGCCATTTCGGGGAGGATATCAAGCGCCTCGTGGAGGCTAACAGAGGAATGTGGCCCCGGCGAGGGTTTACGCTTTTAACACCGGGTGATGTTGAGGCTGCCGTGGATGTGGTGACAGGTACTTTTACTATCTTATCATATCCAGTTATTGTTTTATTTGATTCAAGTGCTACTCATTCCTTTGTCTCTGCATCCTATGTTAAATTTTCTGGAAGTGAGACCTATGGGTTCGATGTAATATTGGGTATGAATTGGTTGGCAGTTAATTACGCCAGTATTGATTACCATCAGAAAGAAGAAATTTTTAGACTCTTGGTGAGCAGGAATTCAGGTTTATTAGTTCACACATACAGGCTCCATCGCAGCTGGTGATAGCCATGCAGGAGTGCAGATTGCTCTTGGATGGAGGTCTGGGGTTTATAGCTTTTTGTAAAAGAAGTGACAAAAAATGAATTGAAGCTTGATAGTACACCAGTAGTACAAGAATTTTCAGATGTTTTTCTAGAAGAGCTATCTGGGTTGCCTCCCGAATGTGAGGTGGATTTTGCTATAGATTTACCTCCAGGGACAGTACCGATCTCCAAGATTCCTAATCGTATGGCTCCAGCTGAATTAGGAGAATTAAAGGATCGGTTGCAAGACTTGTTGGATAAGGAATTTATACGACCCAGTGTATCGCCGTGGGGAGCTCCATCTTTCGTAAAGAAGAAAGATGGGTCTATGAGAATGTGTATTGATTATAGGGAGATAAACAAGGTCATTATTAAGAATAGATATCCTCTACCCCATATAGATGATTTATTTGATCAACTTTATCGTACACGGGTGTACTCCAAAATCGACCTCAGATTAGGTTATCATCAAGTGAGGGTAAAAGTAGAGGACGTCGCGAATTCAGCTTTCAGGACTAGGTATGGGCACTATGAATTCCTCGTCATGCCATTTGATTTGACAAATGCCCCAGCAGTGTTCATGGACTTGATGAATAGAGTCTTTCACTAGTATCTAAATCAGTTTGTAGTGGTTTTTATTGATGACATACTGGTCTACTCGAGGAGTTTTGAGGATCATGAGGTGCATTTGAGACAAGTACTGTAGAAGCTCAGAGAGAGAAAGCTCTATGCCAAGCTTAGTAAGTGTGAGTTCTGGCTTGAGAAGGTTAGGTTTTTGGGCCATGTGATTTCAGGAGATGGTATTTCAGTGGATCCCATTGATGCGGTAGTAAATTGGGCTAGACCGAGGAACGTGCAGGAAGTCAGAAATTTCTTGGGACTGGCAAGTTATTACCGTCTATTTGTTGAGGGGTTTTCAGCCTTATCAGGACCTATCACACGTTTGACCAGAAAGAATGCCAGGTTTGTGTGGGATGAAGAATGTGAGCAGAGTTTTCAAGAATTAAAGCAGCGGCTCGTCACTGCACCAGTACTGACGATTCCATCGGGAGGTGATGGTTATGTAATTTACAGTGACGCGTCTTTGAAAGGGCTCGGTTGTGTACTGATGCAACATGGTAGGGTGGTAGCGTACGCTTCTAGACAGTTAAAAGAATATGAAAAGAACTACCCTACTCACGATCTGGAGTTGGCTGTAGTAGTGCATGCACTGAAGATCTGGAGAAATTACTTATATGGTGAGAGATGTGAAATATTTTCTGATCACAAGAGTTTAAAGTATTTAGTTACACAAAAAGAGTTGAATATGCAGCAAAGGAGGTGGTTAGAACTTATTAAGGATTACGATTGCACCATTAGTTACCACCTAGGTAAAGCAAATGTGGTAACTGATGCATTGAGCCGTAAATCAAAGGATACAACGCAGTTAGCAGCAGTAATTTAGCACTCGATTTAAATGGACTTGGAAAGGCTCGACGTGGAATTAGTAGAAGATGATCCTCAAGCGTTTATTGCCAGTTTGGTTGTACAACCTACACTATATGAAAGAATTAAAGCTGCTTAGGGGAATAATCCAGAATTAGCAGAAGTAATGGCTAGAATACAAGATGGTTAGAAAGAGGAATTCATCATTTTAGAAGATTAGGCTTTGAGATTTCGCACTAGATTGTGTGTGCCTGTGGATGATAGCATTAGGAGAACAATTCTAGAGGAGGCTCATAGGCCTCTATACACTGTTCACCCTAGCAGTATGAAAATGTATAGGGATCTATGAGAGTATTTCTAGTGTAGCGGCATGAAGAGAGAGATTGCGAAATTTGTGCAGCAGTGCTTAATGTACCAGTAGGTTAAGGCTAAGCACTAGAGGCCGGCAGGACAGTTGCAACCACTTTTCATTCCCAATGTAAGAACCCGAACCGTGATATAGGGAATTAACTAATTAAAAGAAGGTAAATTGGTAATTAAACAAGCTTCGATAACGAAGCCAGAGTTCGTCGATAGTCTTTGTAGTTCTCGGCGAAGAAGTGTAGAGTCTCGTCGATGAGGAGTGGTCGGGTCAAAGGGTTGTAAATAGATATTTTCATTACTTCTCAGCTAAAAAAACTCAAATTCTCTCTCTATCTGTCTAGAAACTCAACCTACTCTCTATCTCTTTAGATTTCTTCGCCGTATGTATAGATCCGACGTTACCATGAGGATTAGGGAAGGATTCTCTACAAGTTCTACGGATTGGATTTTCGTTTCAGGCATTCTCAGGGTTTGGCCCAAAATAGAGGCAAGGCTCAATTTTCAGTTCTGATTTTCTAGTCTTGTAGGTAACAGAATTGTGAGCGAGTTTTGTACTGTGGGTTGTAGGTTTTGGAACTCGGTTCGCGATGTAGAGGCCTTGGAGTTCAAGATTTGTCATTCAAGAAAAGGTAAGGGGATTTAGTTTATATCGGTTATTTTTGGAATCAGACTCAGTAGAACTATGGTTCATGATCTTGTGTGTGTTTTGGTTACTCATTTGGGGAAATCTAACAGGTAAAACTCTAGGCTTTTCATGTAACAATTTTTGGAAAAAGGGGGTACTCTGCTGCAATCCCTAGTTTTGTTGGAAAACCTTTGGTATACTGTGTTATGTATTGTGTTAGGGATGGTAGTGCCTTGACTTTATTAAACTGTATAAGCTTGGAAAATCATGATTTATAGATTACCAAATGGGTGTGGTTTGTTTGGTTATATGAGCATGCATGGTTGTGTTTTGATGAAATGCAATAGGAACTGGGTTCCAAGTTATTCCAAGTACTGAAATAGTGTTTGGCTCTATATCCGAGGGCGTGAGCCTTACCGGCTGATTACCGAAGGGTGTGGATCCACCAGTTTGTACCGGTACGAAGCCATGGGAGCCTAGGGTTTGCCATGTGCCGGGGAAGCCGTGTTTCGCGAGTAGGCTACGGGCCAACGTCGAATATTGCGGGCCGGCTTCGGGCCAAAGGGTGTGACGACACCTGGTTACTTGATCATGTGTGTGTGCGTGCGTGTATGCACTGTTTTGTGAAAGTACTGGAAATTGCATTTAACTGTGTATGTTTTGTTGTCATAATAACACTCAAATGCCACACACTGATATAAACTGTATTTGCCTTACTGAGAGGTTTCTCACCCTTGCTGTACGTACATATTTTTCAGGTCTTTTGGGTAAACGGAACTAGCATCCTAGTGTGGGAGCGTAGTGGTTGGTGTACTGCGAGAAGTACCTGGGTAAGCCCTAGGCCTATGCTGGGTGGTGTTTGGGGAGTTTTAATTGCCACTCGAGTTGTGTTGTATTTTGTGGAGTTAGACTCCTTTGTATAGACTCTGGTATGGTACTGTATATGTATACAAAGACTTATCTTTCGTTGTGTTTCCATGGTATATATGAATGTGTATAGGGTGCCTGGGAACCCTATGGGGTTGGACCCTCATTCATTGTACTGTATCTTGATTTTGTATGATACGGGGACAGGTTAGGTTACTTTTTCACCCTCGGGTCCAATTGTTGGGTTCGGGGCGTGACAACTTGGTATCAGAGCTAACCAGGTTGTTAGGTATTGCAGACTTGATTAGGCATAGCTGTGTGTACATACCATAGCATAGAAGTTTGGATGTGGATAAAGTTGGTTAAGGGATGTTTTGTTGCTAAACCAGGACTCGTCGGCGGTGTTATGTGTTTTTCCTAGAATGACGATTTTAGTAAAATCATGGCAAACCATTGATGACTTTCGTGTCAGTGTGATAGGACAGACCTGGACCTGACAGGTGGTAGTTAACATGATTAGTATTAGATAATTGTGTTAATTGTACATGTTGTAGGAGTCTTTATAGAACTCTATTGTGTTTTCAGAATGGAGCCCAAGGATAATGACCTGGGAAGTGGCTCCGAGGAGACGGCGAGTGATGAGTCTCCTATTGTGCCTTTAGGACTGACGAGATAGGTCCTACAGGAGATCGGGCGGAGTGTCAGGAGACGCGAACGTTCTCCTACGTCTGTGGGATGCACCATTGAGAGGTTCACATGCATGCATCCTCCGACGTTCTCAGGGGGACATGACCTGACGATAGTAGAGGACTGGTTCGAGAAGATTGAGAGGATTTTGGAGGTCCTACACTGCACAGACAGGCAGAGAGTTCTTTATGCTACCTTCCAGTTTTCTAGGGAGGCAGGGCGATGGTGGACTGCCATTAGTCTGCTGGAGAAGCAGAGGGCTGGTCCTTTGGAGATGTTTTGGAGTTGTTTCAAGGAAGTGTTCTTTGATAGATACTTCCCGGCTTTTGTACGTGACGCTAAGGTGGATGAATTTTTTGTTCTAACTCAAGGGAGTATGTCAGTGCTGGGCTATGCTGTTCGGTATATAAGGCTATCCCGATTTGAGCCATGCTTGATCTTGAACGAGTACGAAAAGACTCGGAGATTTGAGAAGGGCCTGAGGAAGGACATCCGAAGATTAGTGGGTATGCTTCATATCCTTGAGTTCTCGATTTTGGTGGATAAAGCCACTTTGAGACTGGTATTCGCGAAGACGAGGTGGATTAGGAGCCTAAGAAGAGGCCAGTACCTTCTGATTCTTAGTCTGGATCTCGTCAGGGATCGTGGAAGTAGAGGTATAGGGGCTCGGGTTATCGACAGAATACCGAGCATCGGGGTTCTTAGATGATCCAGGTGGGTGATCGTTGTACCGAGTGCCGTAGATGGCATAGTGGTGAGTGCCAACCATTTGGGGGTAATTGCAACAACTGTGGCCAGTCAAGTCACATGGCTTAAGATTGTCACGCATTGAAGAGGGGTACGCCTTCTTCGAGTCAGAATCAGGGAAGTAACCAGGTATCCTGAGGAACCCACTAGACGAACACAACTTTAGCGAGGGCATACTCGCTTACTCCAGCGGATGCTGAGCATGCGAGAAATATGGTGACAGGTACTATGATGTTGCTTTTCAATAATTTGATTTGGGTGTGACCCACTCCTTTATATCAGCTAATTTTGTGAAACTGTGAGGGTTGGAGACCAAAGTCATGGAAGAGGGATTGTGTGTGGTTATACCATCTGGGAGTATATCATTCTATAGAAGGATATTGGAAGACTGCCCAATGGTAATTCAGGGGAAGTTGCTACTACCAAACCTTGTAGAATACGACATGTTGGGGTTTGATGTTATATTGGGAATGGATTGGTTATTCTCCAATTATGCTGTGATCGACTATTGTAGGAAGGTGGCAGTGTTTAGACCTCCTGGGGAGTAGGAGTACAAGTTTGTGGGATCGTGTGTGCGTTCGACGCCACAGATTCTATCAGCATTGCAGGCGAGGAGGTTACTCTTGGATGGATGTCAGGGGTACCTAGCTCGTGTGAAGGAACCACAGCGGAACGAGTTGAGGCTCGAGGATATTCGAGTAGTCAGCGAATTTCTGGATGTGTTTCGAGATGATTTACCAGGTTTACCTCTAGATCATGAGGTGAAGTTCGTGATAAAATTGCTGCCTAGTAAGACATCGATCTCTAAAGCTCCGTACCGGATGACTCTAGAAGAACTTCGAGAGTTGAAGGAGTAGTTACAGGAATTACTGGACAAGGGCTTTATTCAACCTAGTGTTTCACCCTGGAGAGACCCAGTACTGTTTGTGAAGAAGAAGGACGGTCGATCCGTATGTGCATTGATTACCATGAGATTAATAAGATAACTTTGAAGAATCGCTATCCTTTGCCTCATATAGATGATCTCTTCGACCAGTTGCAGGGTACACAGGTCTTTTCAAAAATTGACCTACGGTTAGGATATCATCAAGTGAGGGTCAGATCTGAGGATGTAGTGAAGACTGCTTTCCGTACTAGATACGACCATTACGTATTTCTAGTCATGCCTTTTGGATTGATGAATGCTCCAGCAGTGTTCATTGATCTTATGAAATAGGGTTTTCCATGAGTACCTAGACCGGTTTGTGGTGGTGTTTATTGACGATATTCTGGTATACTTGAGGAGTGCGGAAGAGCATAAGAATCATCTGAGGTTAGAATTACAGATTCTGTGAGAGAAGAAGTTGTATGCTAAACTGAAGAAGTGTGAATTCTGGTTGAATCAGGTTGCATTCTTAGGCTATGTGGTGTCTGGAGATGGTATTTCAGTTGATCCTAGCAAGATCGAAGCTGTGGTCGACTGGGTGAGGCCGAAGAGTGTGCAAGAGGTTCAAAGTTTTCTAGGACTGGAAGGTTATTGTCATCGGTTCATGGAGGGGTTCTCTAAGTTGTCCGAACCTTTGACTCGTTTGAGCAGGAAATGGGTGAAATTTGAGTGGACCAGAGATTGCGAGCAGTGCTTTCAGGAGTTGAAGCACCAGCTGATTGCTGCTCTGATTTTGACCATTCCTTTGGGGGATGGCAGGTTTGTGATTTATAGCGACGCGTCTTTGAAAGGTCTGAGTTTTGTACTTATGCAATAGGGTAAAGTAATAGCTTATGCTTCTCGACAATTGAAGGATTATGATAAGAATTACCCTACGCATGATCTAGAATTGGCTGCTGTTGTATATGCACTGAAGATCTGGCAACACTATTTATATGGTGTGCAATGCAAGATTTTCACTGATCATAAGAGCCTTAAGTACTTTTTCACGCAGAAGGAACTAAACATGAGGCAGAGACGGTGGCTTGAGTTGATTAAAGATTACGATTGCACTATCAGCTATCACCTAGGAAAAGAGAATGTGGTAGCTGATGCGTTGAGTCGGAAGTCGGATCACGTGGTAGTATCTGCAGTTGTAGCTTAGCATCACATTAGACAGGATCTGGAGAGCTCAGGTATAGAGTTAGTGCGTGGTGATCATCAGGCTTTCCTTGCTAGTTTGGTGGTCCAACCGACTTTGTTTGAGCGTATAAAAGTCACGTAGGCTAGTGATGTAGAGTTGACAGAGGTTGTGGAAAAGGTACAACAGGTTTTGGCTTCAAAGTTTAACATCTCTGAGGGAGGTGTGTTGAGGTTTGGGACCAAGCTATGTGTTCCAAAAGACAATGAGATCAGAAGGACGATTCTGGAGGAAGTGCATCGCTCTTTGTATACGGTATATCCAGGTCGTACAAAGATGTATCGAGACTTGCGCGAGACTTTCTGGTGGAGTGGTATGCAGAGGCAAATTGCTCAGTTCGTGGAGTAGTGTCTGACATGTCAACAGGTGAAAGCTAAACATCAGAAGATGGCAGGGCCGTTATAGCCCTTAGCTATTCTGATGTGGAAATGGGAGCATATTTCAATAGACTTTGTGACCGAATTTCTGCCAACACTTCACGAGCATATTGCTATTTGGGTGATAGTGGACAGGTTGACGAAATCTGCTCACTTCTTACCGATGAAGGTTAGCTACCCTTTGCATAGGCTAGCAGACATGTATGTGCATAAGATAGTTAGAATGCAAGGGGTACCAGTGTCCATTGTATTAGATTGAGACCCAAGGTTTACTTCTCGATTCTTGATGAGCTTGTAGGAAGCATTGGGGATGAAGCTTACTTTTAGTACAATGTTCCACCCCCAGACTGATGGACAGTCGGAGAGGATGATATCGATCTTGGAAGATATGTTGCGGTCTTGTGTGTTAGATTTCGATGGTAGGATACATTTTATGCCACTAGTAGAATTTGCTTATAACAACAACTTCCAGGCTAGTATCGGGATGGCACCGTTCGAGGCTCTGTATGGTCGGAGGTGTCGATCTCCTCTGTGTTGGAGTGAGGTTGGTGAATGTCAGGTGTTAGGATCTGAACTTGTGCAGAAGGAATTTGAGAAGGTAAGTTTGATCCAAGAAAGGATTAAATCAGCTCAAAGTCAATAGAAAAGCTACGCAGATGTTCGCTGCCGTGAGTTGGAGTTCAAGGTGGGGGGTAAGGTATTTTTTAGGATCGCTCCAATGAAAGGGGTGATGAGATTTGCGAAGAAGGAAAAGCTGAGCTCAAGGTACATCAGACCATTCGAGGTTCTTGAGTGAGTGGATCTAGTAGCCTACAGGATTGCACTACCCCCCAGCACTTTCGAGGGTCCACGATGTGTTTCATGTATCCATGTTGAGGAGGTATGTATTGGATCCTTCACATGTTATTAGCTACGAGGACTTGGAGATTGGGAATACTTTAGCGTACGAGAAAGTACTTGTTCAGGTTCTGGATCGTAAGGTCCAGCAGTTACGTACTAAGGACATACCTCTAGTGAAGGTATTGTGGTGGAACCATGAGGTTGAGGAAGCCTCCTGGGAATTGGAAGCAGAGATATGCCAGAAGTATCCACAGTTATTCTGACTTATATACATTACCCTACTTTGTATTGGAATAGATGGTTAGTCTTGGGGAGTATGTGTATTTAAAACCACGATATTCCTCTACCATAAGTGAGGGTATGTATATATTATAACGGGGTTATGTTATAGTAGTCATTGGTTTTTCTTCCTAAAGTTGGGTATGTGTTTGACTATATGAATGAGTTTATGAATAAGAGATAGCAAATTTCGAGGATGAAATTTTTGTAAGGAGGGGAGGTTGTAAGAACCCAAACCGTGATATAGGGAATTAATTAATTAAGAGAGGGGTAAATTGGTAATTAAGCAAGCTTTGTCGACGAAGTCTTTGTAGTTCTCAGTGACGAAGTGCAGAGTCTCGTTGATTAGGAGTGGCCGGGTCAAAGGATTATAAATAGATATTTTCATTACTACTCAGCTAAGAAAACTCAAATTCTCTCTCTATCTCTCTAAAACTCAACCTACTCTCTATCTCTCTAGATTTCTTCACCGGATGTAATGGGAATCGTAGATTTGATGTTACCACAAGGATCAGGGAAGGATTCTCTACAAGTTCTATGGATTGGATTTTTCGTTTTGGGCATTCTTGGGTTTTGACCCAAGATAGAGGTAAGGCTCGATTTTTAGTTCTGATTCAGTAGTCTTGTAGGTAACAGAGTTGTGAGCGAGTTTTGTACTGAGGGTTATAGGTTTTGGAACTCAGTTCACAATTTAGAGGCCTTGGAGTTCGGGATTTGTCATTCGGGAAAAGGTAAGGGGATTCAATTTATATTGGTTATTTTTTAAATCAGATTTGGTAGAACTGTGGTTCATGATCCTGTGTGTGTTTTGGTTACTCATTTGGGGAAATTTAACGGGTAAAACTGTGGGCTTTTCATGTAATAGTTTTTGAGAAAAAGGGGGTACTAGGCCGCAATCCCTAGTTTTGTTGGAAAACCTTTAGTATACTGTGTTATGTATTGTGTTAGGGATGGTCGTGCCTTGACTTTATTAAACTGTAAATCATGATTTATAGATTACCAAATGGGTGTGGTTTGTTTGGTTTATGAGCATGCATGGTTGTGTTTTGATGAAATGCAATAGGAACTAGGTTCCAAGTTATTCCAGGTATTGAAAAGTGTCTGGCTCAATATCTGAGGGGGTGTATTTATCGCCTGCCACGTTGGCAAGAGTGTTAGACTCTATATCCAAGGGCATGAGCCTTATCAGCTGATAATCGAAGGGTGTGGATCCACCAGTTTGTACCAGTACGATGCCATGGAAGCCTAGGGTTCTCCATGTGCTGGGGATGCCGTGTTTCGCGGGTTGGCTACAGGCCGATGTCGAATATTGCGGGCCGGCTTCGGGCCAAAGGGTGTGACAACACCAGGTTACTTGATCATGTGTGTGTGCATGTATGCACTATTTTGTAAAAATACTAGAAATTGCATTTAATTGTGTATGTTTTGCTGTCATGATAACACTCAAATGCCACACACTGATATAACCTGTATCTACATTACTGAGAGGTGTCTCACCCCTACTGCACGTATATATTTTTCAGGTCTTTTGAGTAACCGGAACTAGCGTCCTGGTGTGGGAGCGTAGTGGTCGGTGTACTCCAAAAAGTACCTGGGTAAGCCCCAGGCCTATGCTGGGTGGTGTTTGGGGAGTTTTAATTGCCACCCGGGTTGTGTTGTATTTTTTGGAGTTAGACTCCTTTGTATAGACTCAAGTATGGTACTGTACATGTATAGAAAGACTTATCTTCCGCTGTGTTTCCGTGGTATATATGAATGTGTATAGGGTGCCTGGGAACCCCATGGGGTCAGACCCTCATTCATTGTACAGTATCTTGATTTTGTATGATACGGGGACAGGTTAGGTTACTTTTTCACCCTCGGGTCCAATTATTGGGTTCGGGGCATGACACCCGAGTGGAAGTGGGACCACATATCCATGGATTTTGTTACTAGGCTACCGCCGGCACCGCATGGTTAGAATCCCATTTGGGTGATTATTGATAGACTGACATAGAGGGCTCATTTTATGCCCATTAAAGTTAGCTACGAACAGATTAGTAAAGATTTATATACAGGAGATTGTTCTACCCTATGGAGTGCCGATATCTATAGTGTTAGACCGTGACCCACGTTTTATGTCGCAGTTTTGGAAGAGCTTGCAAGAGGCTTTGGGGACTCAGTTGACATTCAACACCGCTTTCCATCCTTAGACAGACGGTCAGACAGAGAGAACGATCCAGGTACTTGAGGATATGCTGCGAGCATGTGTGTTGGATTTTGGGGGTAGCTGGACCCAGTATTTGCCACTGGTGGAGTTTGCCTACAACAATAGCTATTAGGCTAACATAGGCATGGCACCTTATAAAGCGCTTTACGGTAGGAGGTGTTGTTCTCTTTTATACTGGAGTGAGCTATGTGAGAGGCGAGTTTTGGGGCTAGATATAGTACAGTAGGCGTACGATAATATCTGACTTATTCGAGATAGAATCAGTGCAGCACAGAGTCAACAGAAAAGCTACGTGGATACTCAACGCCGGGAATTGGAATTTGAAGTAGGTGACTATGTATTTCTGAAAATAGCACCCTAGGTTTATTGGTCCATTTGAGGTACTCGAGAAGATTGGGTCAATTGCCTATTAGCCAGCTTTACCACCATCTCTATTCAGGATTCATGACGTATTCCATGTTTCTATGTTAAGGAAATACGTCCCAGATCCTTCCTATATTATCAGTTACGCAGAATTGGAACTCAGTGATGCTTTAGCATACGAGGAAGCTCTAGTACAGATCCTAGATAGAAAATAATAGGAATTGCACAGCAAGAATATACTACTAGTAAAAGTCCTGTGGAGGAATCACGAGATATAAGAAGCGTCTTGGGAGCTTGAAGAGATCAGAAAGAAATACCCCCATTTGTTCAGTGGGTTATAGCAGTGATGATGATTTTATTTTTTTTAGTACAGTGTAATTGTAATATAGAGTATAATATTAGTAGTATTTTGGTTTTGGGGGAATTTCTCTTTTATAGTTGTAATCTCCCACAACTACCTATGTAACCACGGTATTCCTTCGCCATAAGTGAGGCTAAGTAATAAAATAAGTAGATCGTTTATCTTAATGATGAATCATATGAATAGTAAATTTTGAGGACGAAATTTTTATAAGGAGTGGAGAATGTAATAACCCAAGAAAATTAATCAGAGCCTCTTCGACAAACACAAGGGATTCGTCGACGAGGGTACATGAGGATATCATCGATGAAGGCACGTCTTGTTGACGAGAAGATATCGAGAGGTTGTTTTTCCAAGTTTTGAATTTCATCTACGAGGAGATAGCATTCGTCGACGAACCTTCTTCTTGGCCTCGTCGACGAGGTGACGTGGCTCGTTGACGAAGCCTAGGGTATAAATAGTGTTAAACTTGAATTTTTACACAAAAAATCAGCGGAAACACACACACACACACACACACACACACTCTCTCTCTCTCTCTCTCTCTCTCTCTCTCTCTCTCTCTCTCTCTCTCTCTCTCTCTCTCTCTCTCTCTTTCTCCTCTACGGTTCGTCCCTCTTCTCTCTTCGATTATGGCTCTATTAGTCACCGAATCGACGATCTAAAGCCACCACGACGCTCTTGGGAAAGTTCTCTCCAGGTTTTCTAGAGCGGATCGTTGGTGGGACTGAGTTGAATTTTATCCCAAATTCAGAGTAAGATCTTTTATGCAATATTTGGTTTTCTAGCAGTTGTAGGAAATGTAGTAGTCAAAGAAATAGTGATATTTTGTTCTAGTAAATGTTGTTTTCAGGGTATTGAGTGGGGAACTCTGTGGGTGTAGGACTGTCAAAGTAGGGGATCTTAGCAGGAATCAGGTAAGGGAAATATGTTATGCTAGGAAACCTTATTATGATTTCAGTATAAAGTATATGTTTTCATTAAATTATTATTCATACCATATTTACAGTTTTCAGAACCTCATAATATTGATATTTAGCTGTGTGGTATGAGTTAGTATTAGATTAGCCTAGGGTTTATATAATTTTATGAATACCATGATTTACAGTATACGTACAAAAACTTGTATTTTATAGTATTTTCAGAATAAAATGACTTATAAACCTCAGAACCATAACATGCAGTTAATACTGTTAATAAGATATTTTAGTTATTTAATTATTACGGTTTATTTAGATCAGTTTATATAATGTTATGGTAATTTCAGTTGTTATAAAATCATGGTAAAATCAGTATTTTAGAAATATCAGTTATTTATATATAGTATCAGACCCTAATGGACCATATTCAGCCAGAAGAGTATGGTACCGTAGCTATATTCAGTTCAGAGTGCAACCACTACTCAAATAGTATGTGGTATTCAGAAGTCGATCGTGCCTATGTTGTAGATAGGCTCCCCATTAGATATGGGTTGAGGGAGCCAATCTGACTATCGGAGTTCAGTTGACTTACCCTGGTCGACCAGCCAGGTTAGGTCCTGCCTTTGAGCCGCACAACCCTATCATGAGGGGTTAAATCATGACTTTCAGTTATCCATCTAGGAAATTTTCTCAGTTATTATATATACGTATGATAAGCTTTATAGAAAATAGTCTTACCTATAGATATTAGCAGTATTATTAAAATAATATTCAGAAAAATCATTTTATGTTAAGCAACCTAGGTATGATTTATTTTGCAGCAAGTATACATGTTTTATTTAGTTGTGTTATTTATGATATTTTTATTAATAATATTTTACAAGCATGTAGCTCACTTGTCACACACTATAAATAACATATTTTATCTTATTGAGCGTCATCTCATCCCAATAAATTGACATTTTTCAGCTGATCTAGTTAGGCGAGTAGATTAGGCTCGCAGGTGGAGGGGCTACAGTACTGCCCTGACAGCTTCAACCCCGCTTCAGTATTTTGGTCATAACTCTTTATATACAACTCCAAATTATGTATTATTGGTGTCAAAAGAAAGGTAAGAGAGAATAATACAACCTTTATGTTGAACACTTTTTAAAATAAGTAGTATTTGATAGAGGAAAATGCACCTCAATACGGATGTAGAAAAAATGACAGCATTTGGAAAAACCTCTTTTTGGTGATTTTCATTCCAAAAGTAATTTTAACCTTTTTGAAATATCTTTTCACCTTATAAAAATATTTTCAAAGTATTTAAAAAGTATCTAGGTCCAAGAATTAACCTAAGAGTTTCAAAATATTTCAAACGATATTTGAACATTAAACTACTTACATAAAGACTTCTAAGACATTGACATTCTAAACACTCAAGTCTTCATGCTTGCTTTGGCTCTTTCTTTGTCTTCAAGCTTTAATGTACTTTAAACTTTCTTTTTAAGCTTTATTTGATCCTTGTGAGCACTTTGACTTTACTTTCTCATATGTGAACCTTGAAATAATATTACTCACACAGGTATGTTAAGTTCCACTTACGTGTTAGCATCAAAAGAGGATTTTAAGCCTTGTAAGGCCAACACAAATAATGCCTCCAAATTTTCAATGCATACACCACTACTGCTAACTCCAAATCATGCGTAGGGTAGTTCTTCTCATACTCTTTAAGTTGCTGAGAAGCATATGCCACAACTTTTCCCTACTGCATCATAGCACACCCCAGCCCCTTCTGAGATGCATCACTATAGATCATGAAACCATCATTTCCTAATGGAATGGTCAAAACTGGAGCAGTGATGAGTCATTGTTTCAGTTCCTGAAAACCTTGCTCTCAATCATTGGTCCACTCAAACTTCACATTTTTCCTTGTTAATCGTGTTAGAGGACCCGATAGTTTGGAAAATCCTTCCACAAATCGTCGGTAGTATCTTACCAAACCCAAGAAACTTCGGATCCCCTGAACATTCCTCAGTCTCGCCCAATTCACTACTGCTTCTATCTTACTCAGATCTATAGAGATACCATCCTCAGATATCACATGTCCAAAAAACATAATTTCTCTAACCAGAATTCACACTTTCTAAATTTAGCTTACAACTTCCTTTCTCTCAACACATGTAACACCATCCTCAAATGATTTTCGTGCTCCTCAAAACTCTTTGAATAGACTAGAATATCATCAATGGAAACTATCACGAACTGGTCCAGGTATTCATGGAAAACTCTATTGATTAGATCCACAAATGTTGTAGGATCATTAGTTAGTCCGAAAGTCTTAACCAAGAACTCATAGTGGCCATACCTGGTTCGAAAAGTTGTCTTTGGAATATCCTCTGATTTAATTTTCACCTGATGGTACCCGGATTGAAGATCAATCTTGGAATAAACCCGTGTTCCCTGAAACTAATCGAACAAATCATCAATACGAGGAAGATGATACTTATTCTTAACAGTCACTTTATTTATCTCTTTATAGTCAATACACATCCTCATCGTCTCGTATTTCTTCTTTACGAACATAACTTGTGCTCCCCAGCTACTGTGCGGTGCTTCTTCCAGCCCCCAAAAGAAAAGGAAACCCTCCTTCAATCCTAAAGAAATAATAAACTAAAAAGCCACCTTTTGTTGACTTTTCAAATTTGCTTTTCATTCATGCCTTCCAAAACCTTGAATTTTCAAAATTGCCATGGAGAGGGAGAGGCCTAGCGCACAGCTCGAGTGCCTCTTTGCATGCCCTTCCATGTGGTCACATCGTGAGCCTCACACATGGGCTTTTCCTTTTAATTCAAAAGCACACGACTTGCCTTGCACTTTCAAGCCCAATTTTGACCTTCTTACAGCCCGTATCTCTCAAAACCCAAATCATCAAAATTGTAGAGAATTTTATTGGCTTTCCATATCATCATGAATTACTTCAATCGGAGTTGGGATAAAAATGTTATGCCCAGATTACAAACAATGACGAAATAGTCCATAAAAATAGCGTATGATAACTTCACGTCCGCTTTCGACCTTGATGCAACAAGTATCTCTCAAAACACAAAACATGAAAGTTCTTAGATTTCTACATCAACTTAAATCATTTGAATCAGAGGTCGGATGAGAGAGTTACGTACAGATTATGAAATAGTGTTGAAACTATCTATAATTGCCTAATTAGCTTCGTTTTTGCACTCAACGCCTCAATTTACATCATTTTGCATGACCCAATCTCCTTGTTATTGCATGCATGGCCCAAGAAATTAAATGCATGACCTCTCCAAATTTTCAAAAAAATTATCCTGTAATAATTAAACATGCATATTCGTAAATCTCTAACAAAAATAGGATAATTATCTTAAAATTATCAAATGAGCTCACTGATTAAAATATGGGACATACTTAAGTATTTAATTAAAATAGTGATATTTAATTAATGCATTTAAATATTTAATTACGCAACGTTGATGCGTAATCATTGAACAAAAAAAAAATCACATAGAAGAGGAGAGAGAAAGTGAGAAAATGTAAGATTAGAGAGCAGAAATGGAGGGTTGAGAAGAGATGAGAAATTGCGAGGGGGGAAGAACCAGAATAGAGAGAGAGAGAGAGAGAGAGAGAGAGAGAGAGAGAGAGAGGGTGTGTGGAGAGCAGAGAATGAAGAGAGAAGGAAGAAGATAGAAAGAGAAGAGGGCAGAGAAAGAAGGTGAGCTGTAGAGATGAATAAAAAAAATAGAGAGAAAATAAAGGAATAGAAAATGGAAAGGAGGAAGAACCATAAAAGGAGAGAGAGAGAGAGAGAGAGAGAGAGAGAGAGAGAGAGAGAGAGAGAGAGGAAGAAGAGAGAGAGAGAAAATCGGGGAAAAATGAGAGAGGAGAGAGAAATTTTTATTTTTTATTTAGGATAGTGGGACATGTGTCACCACCGCATGGTGACATGTGTCACATTTTGGGCAAAGTATTTCAAGACTGACGTGGTCAAATATCAGTCGTCCAATTTGTGTTTTTTCTGGACAGTTGGATCGCTGCCACGTAAGCGATCTTGGCCATTTACCTCAGGCCACTCGGATGAGGCCACGTGGCAGGGTGATGTCATGCTGACGTCATTGAGTTGTAATAAATCATTACAAAAAATCAGGGTATTAGTGAAGGATCGGATCCGTCACTAATACTCATAAATTTGTCACTAATACTATTAGTGACAAATTTATAAGTATTAGTGACGATTTCAAATTAGTTGCTATATCTACCATTACTACTAAATATTTGTGACGAATTTAAAATTCGTCACTAATAAGGGAGTATTAGTGACGGATTATAACCATCACTAAAATCCTAATACCATCACTATAAATTTTACATCGGTTCAGCTCAAATTCATCACTAATAGTAGGGTATTAGTGATGAATTATAAATTTGTCACTAATAGTACAATATTAGTGAATGATTCAAATTCATCACTAATAATAGGGTATTAGTGATGAATTACAAATTCGTCACTAATAGTGGTGGAATCCTGTTTTACATCTTCCGTTTTCTTCATGGCAGTTTGTTATTTCATTTTTTGTTCAATTTGGTGGTAAATGTCTTAATTAGGGTGCTAATTAGGTGTGAGGCTTGTTGTCTTATGCAAGGTTTGTTGTTTGGCAGGAATGAAGTCTGTTTCTCATGTACACTTTGCTGATGATTTTTAGAAGGTTTTAAGATTGCCTTTACTTTGTTGGAGATTTTTAAGCTTGTCTCTGGTCCTTAGGATTTAATTTGCTAACTTGAGTTTGACTATAAAAGTTTTTAATGTATAGGAGGTTTCGAGTTTTGATTCTTTAATGGGTTTTAATGTTCATAAGTGACTTTCACTTATATGGCATTTAGTTCTTGACCTTTCCCTTTATTCTATACACTGTTGTTCTTAGCTAACGATATTGGACATTTTCAATGATAAGCCTAAGATCGCCTATTTTCTTATGAATATCAACACGTGAGAGGCACGAGTTAGAATGACTTTAAGTTTTAACTGATCATGCATACGTTTCTTCGTACATGATTTTATTCTGGAAAAAACCTTAACAAAATTTCGGTAGCATGCCGTCTGTAAATTGGACATTTTCCAAAAAAAAAATCCTGCACTAAAACTTGATAGATTCAAGAAAACAAATCACAATAATATGCATCATGCAAATACTAGTGAGTTTGAGCATGCAAGAACCTAAATCCATTACCAGCATGCAATTCACAATGTACTACAGCAGCCATGCGGTTGGCGTTCAACACAAGTGTCGTGATGTCTCGAAGTGTGTGTGCCCTGGGGTGGGTGAAATAAAAATTGTGGTTTAAATTTTCAGGAAAAATAGGAATGGAATCGCCACTAACCTTTTAGTGTGGTTAGAACACTTAATTACTATCCAGTTAAGGGTAGGATTGGTGTACGTTACCAAAGCCGGGATCGGGAGTTCGGTTACACGAGGGGAATGTACGAGCACCCCCTATGTGCTCGTTCTTATGAACGGTACCTAATTAATTAAGAATTATCCCAAATTTAATTTAATAGATCTTTAAAAGTTAACCCCTTTTAGTGAATTTTTGGAATACAAATTTTAAAAAATAAATCACGCAAAAATATATATAATATATATTCCCTCAGAACTAAAGGTACGTGAAGCTCGAAAGCTCGTACCCCTTTTTGAAATCATAGGGATATATATATGAAAATAAATAATACTATAAAATAATAAAAATAAATATCATAATACATGATACCAAAATATAAATATACCCAAAAAACAAAAATACTAAGAATATTTAACATTAGTAATAATAAAAAGTAATAACAATAGTAACAATAATAAAAACATATTACTATAATAATAGCCCTATACTGATAATATCATATTAATATTGCGGCGCTACACTATAATAGTAGTATCATAATAATACCATATTAATATACGCAGTAAATATAATAGTAATAATAACGAATAAATAATAATAATAATAATAATAATAATAATAATAATAATAACAGTAAATAATAAATACGATAATAATAGTAAGTATTAAATGATAAGGATAATAATAAATAATGATGATAGGAATAATAATAACAATATTTATAGCAATAATAATATACAAATTTTATTTACCTTAATATTGACACCCAATTAAAGATACAATACACACGTATATAGGCAATTAATTAATGAAACAAATCAAATTAAAGGCAAGCAAATAATGAACTTATGGAAACCTATTCAAGCTATTACTAATATGCAAACAATCAGTATGGTAACTTTTAGACTTATAGTAATAAATCAAATCGAAATTCGATATTCAATACTAAACATTTAACATGATAATAATACAATATTATATGGTAAACCATTATATTACATACAATATAAAATAATGAATCATAACATATACATGATAATAGAAACAATATAATAAACCCTAATACACCTAAATTATATATGCATAACAACCTTATAACATAATAAGCATAATAATAAAAAACAATATGAAATAATATATCACCATATTACCTATATATATACATGATAAAAATAATAATAAACCAAAATATCACCCAAATAATAATAATAATAATAATAATAACAACAACAACAACAACAACAACAACAACAACAATAATAATAATAATAATAATAAGCAATAAGAATACCTAAATGTAAACATGATGATAATGACCCTAAAAAAACACAAACAAAACAATCATATAAAAATAAAAAATTCGTGCATGTGTGTATTTAAGTGTGTGTGTGTGCATTGTGTGCTGTGTGTGTGTGCTGTGTGTTGTGTGTGTGTGTGCGCTGTGTGTTGTGCATATATGCTATGTGCTATATGTTGTGTGTTGTGCATATATGCTATGTGCTATATGTTGTGTGTTGTGCATATATGCTATGTGCTATATGTTGTGTGCTGTGTGTAGATGCTATGTGCTATGTGCTGTGTGTGTGTGATGCCCCGAACCCGCTAGGTGGGGCTCGGGTGTCACATGTTCCAATCACCTGTATCTGACACCATAATTAACATGCACATAGCGGAACATAAATAAATAACCTCAAATAAATACTAGAGTCCTATATAACAACCCCAAAAACGAACACTACAACATCCAGATATCCGTATTCACAACCAGTATTTAAAACATAACCTAGTACAAATATAGTTGTATATATATCAATATCTCCCAATACCCCAAAAAGAAACCAACAAAAACAGTCCCAGCCTAGGCCTTCAAACCCGATCTCCAGAAGAACCTAAAAAGTTGTTAATCCACTAGGGTGAGACACTTCTCAGTAAGGGTAGAATAAATTATAACAGTGTCTGACAAATGAGTTTTAATATTTACATATAAAAAAAAAATGCTTCTCATATAACATCAATAACAACTGAGAAAACATATCATTAATAACATCATTGATATCTAATATCATATACACATCCAATATGCACAAGTATATAATTTTTATGCAGGCGAAAGTCTCCGAGGATAGGGAAGATTATTCGCCCATACAAGTAGTTTCCTTCTGCTTTGGTACTAAAAACTACCTACCAGAGCACTCACATTAACCAGTAAGCCCTCAGGTGAAGAATTACCTCGCCGCCAGTATACACATCTTTATTATTTTAAAGGTGAAGGTTTCTGGGAATCAGGACCGCCCATACAAGTAGTATCCCTTTGCACTGATACCAAGAAGCTATCTAGTAGAGCACTCGCCTTTCTCAACAAGCCCCTAGTGGTATGTTTACCTCACCGGATGCACATATATGCATTCACAATATGCTATATTATTATTATTATTATTATTATTATTATTATTATTATTATTATTATTATTATTATGCTATAATTAAATTTACATGCACACAACACATCCACACAGGAATCATGCATCTCATACTTCGTCTTCCAATGTCCTCAGTACGTGGCTCACATAGAACAACTGTGTACATATCAGTACGTGGCCCACACAGGCACCTACGCACTTCTTATCTACACGTGGCCCACACAGGCACCACTACCCACACAGGGTATATAACATATCCCACACAGGCACAACCATCCACACAGGATACATAACATGGCCTACATAGGCGCCATTATCCACACAGGATATAACGTGGCCCACACAGGCACCACTCCAGCTTCCGCGACACGTGGCTTAGACAGACACCACTATTTACCAGTATCCAATCCCCACGACCTTCCCATAGTATATCAATAGAACAAGCTCCTCGATCTTCTAATGTCCTACCCCATATAAACGACAATATGACGAGCTCCTCAATCTGCCAACGTCATATCATGGTTTGTATCTAGGTAATATAACAACCTCCTCATGCCAACGTTATATTGAGATGCATACGAATAACCACACCAGTTAATTCACATAGACGCATCAATGCATTTCCACACAGGAATCTAATAGATCAATTCATTTCCCACACAGTATCCTTACAGATCTATACATTTCCACACAGGAGTCAAATGTAACAATTTATTCATCATGTCATGATCATTCCAAACATTCCCACATGTAAACCCAAATGCCACACTAATTCATATTCAATTTATTAGGAAAAATTGTTCCCATGTCACACGAATTTAATATCATAAGCAATTATCCCAAATACAAACCTTAAACAAAATCATCATTTTTCTAGTACTCATGCGGTTCTAGAAATCATATAGATAAATAATAAATTTCATGTGCTCATAAATGACCAGTTCACCTTAATAAAATACTGATATAATTTTATTCCCCTTTACCTGATTCCCTGAACCACGCCTGTAGGGCTCCCAAAATTATACCCACGGCACTCACTCGAACCCTAATTCAATCAAATCAACCCCAATAAAATATTATTTTAACTTTTCCTAATTAAGAATAATTAAATATCAATTAATTTCTAAATAACTCATTTATCCTAATTTTGAAGCTATTTCTACAACAACCCCACGAGAAATCTGTTCTGCTAGACTTATAGAGAATCATCCCTAAATTCTCGTGGTGGTTTTCGATCGCCCATTTGGCTTAAAATTTAAGAAAAATTGAGGTAAAAGTGAGAATTTGCCTTACCCCAGGAGATATGCCTATGTTGCTCTTATGACAAATCCATTTCAGTAGAAATGTTGGTGACAGAAAATGGAGTCCAGTGGTATTCTTCGATTTTTGATCGGCCGAATATTTGTCGAAAAATTGAGGAGAGAGAGTGAAGTGAATGGAGGAGTGAGGAAAGGAAAAAAAAAAAAGAAAAAAGAAATGGATGCAGGTTAGTGTTGCCTTCGCAGGAAAGAAGAAGAAAGAAGAAGTCTTCCTAAAGCTTATCCAAGCTTCAGGAAGCATCCATTATAATATACTTATATAGATCTTATATAATAATATTATTATTTTATATACTTATATATATATATATGCACATAATCTTCAAATTTATTAATTTAATTAATTTTCTTAATATTAATTAATTGATTAATTATTAATAATAATTTTTTTTAATTTTTATTTTTTTTTTTCGTTACATTCTCCCCTCCTTATAAAATTTTATCCTCGAAATTCGCTAATCAATGCTTTTTCAGAACTCTAAAATTACTTAATCATCATTATACCACAGATTCAATATACTCCACAATTCTAAGTAAGGATATGAATCTAAAATCAAATCAATCTTTAATATAAAATCTTATCTACTCCTGCACCACAAGCAATATCCTTATCAGCCGGAACCATGGTATATACACGCGCTGGACCACCACGAGGAAGCGGCTCATTCCTCTGGTGCTGATTAGAGGTGGGTGCGTTGTTCGGCAGTCTTCGACAATCTCGGGCCATGTGGCCGTATCTGCCGCACCAATAGCACTTAATGTTCCTAGTTAGGCATTCTCCCCAATGCCTCAACTTACAACGAGCACAATAAGGAGGTTACGAATCGCTCTGACGTCCTTGATTACCTCTATCAGATCTCTATCCCCCAACATATCTGTCCCTCTTCCACGAGCCCTGTTTGGCATCTTCAGAAAAACTGAGAGGCATAGGCCTCTTCCTCTACTCTGCCATCTCTGCACTCCTCTGCAGACTCAATTTTGCCACGGCGGCTCTATCCACCAACTCTGAAAAGCTCTGCACCTTTAAGACTACCACTTGCTCATGAATTCTTAGTTTCAATCCCCTCTCAAACCACCTCGCCTTTTGGAACTCATTTGGAACCATAAAAGGTGCAAAACGGGATAGCTCCATGAACTTCACAGCGTACTGCTGCACAATAAGTTGCCCCTGAGTCGGGTGGAAGAATTTCTCTGCCTTCGCAGCCCTGATGGTGGCAGGGAAGTACCGATCATAGAAAAGCTCCTTAAAACGACTAAAAGTCATATCCGTGGGTACTGCCCGCTGTTCCTCTAGCAGTTTTACTGCTTGCCACCAGCACTCGGCCTCCCCTGTTAACTTAAAGGTAGCGAAGAGAACCTTTTGTGCCTCAGTGCAAGATAACACTACCAATATTTTCTCCATTTATTGCACCCAGCTTGTTGGCCTTACAAGGCTTAAAATCTTGTTATCTTGTTTTGATGCTAACAAATAAGTGAAATTTAATGTATTTGTGCGAGTAATGTTATTTCAGGGCTCACATATGAGAAAGTAAGGTGAAATTACTCACAAGGATCAAATGAAACTTAAATGAGTCAAAGCATGGATTTAAAGATGATATATGAAATCTTGAAGAATATGAGGACATGAATGAGTTGTTGAAAGCTAAGGCATATTAAAGTCCAAAGAGCCAAATAAAGGAAAAGTGAGAAAGCGCAAAGAATATGGAAGCTTGAAGAAAAGATGAACTCAATCCAAGGACAAAGCATGAAGACTCAAGAACTTAGAATGTTAATATCTTAGAAGTTTTTACGTAAGTGCTTTAATGTTTAAAATATTGTTTAAAATATTTTGAAACTCATGGGTTAATTTCTTAGACCTAGATACCTTTTAAAATACCTGAAAAATATTTTTATAAGGTCAAAAATTATTTTAAAAAAGGTTAGAATCATTTTTGGAATAAAAAGCACCGAAAAGAGTTTTCCCAAATACTGTTAGTTTTTATATAGCCGCATTGCGGTGAATTTTTATCTATCAAAATTTCATTATTTTAAAAATTAGTCAACATAAAAGTTGTAGTATTTTCTCTTAGCTTTCTTTTGACACCAAGAACACATAATTTGAAGTTATATAGAAAACTTTATGGCCAAAACACTGAAGCTAGGTCACTGTTGTCAGACATCTGAATATTGTTCAACGGGCAAATTTTTTAAATTCTAATATTTTAAAATATAGCCGTTTGAGCTCCAAACTTTCTAAAAAATTGGTAAACTCTCTAAGAAAACTTTTTCAACATGCAAACAAGTTTGAAAGCCTATAAATACATGGTTTTGCAAATCAAAACTATCCAAGAATTGAAAAATCTGCTTGTAAAGTTGAAGCACTCTTATTCTTCCAAAGCTCTCTTGTTCACTCATTGAAAAACTATTTTGCTGAGATATTCTGAAGTGCTAATCCTTCATCCTCTGAATTTCTACTGCAAATCCTTATCTAAGAAGGATATTGGTGAATTCTACACTTGAGTTTCATTGTATTTCATATTGATATTTTACATTCAAGTATATAGTGCTGAAATTGTACTAACTTGCTCTTTAAGAGAGTATACTTGTTCGCAGATCTTATCTTGTATTTCTTGTAGTTCTTTGACATTCCAAGGATTGTTTGGATCGTTGGCTAAGCAAGGGGATATTGCTTAGAGAGGCGGGCTCTAGCCTAAAGGAGTGACCGGACGAGGGAATATTGTTTGGAGAAGGCGGGCTCTAGCCTTAACCAAGGAGGTTGTAAAGGTTTGTTTCACCCGTCAACGGAACAGGTTTAGTGAATACTTTGGTGGATTGCCAAGGGCGAGGACGTAGGCTGGGTATAAGCCGAACCTCGTAAAAATTTCCATCTCATTCTCTCTTTCCCTTACTCTTTATTTTCAGCATATTTAAATTGCGTGGATAGTTTATTTGATAATCATATATACTACGTAATATTTGGAAATCAAACAAACTTAAGATTTAATTTTGATTTGGATTTTGAAAACTGAAAGAGAGTACGTTGGTTACACCATATCTTGCGGAAACCTTACAGGAGTACGTTACTTGGTTAACATCCCAAAGATAAATTTACCAATAGTTTATTTGAGTTCTAAATATTTGGAAAGAGTGATTTGATTCATCTATACATGGCTTTACATCAACAAGCATAAATTCTCATTCACTATAGGGCTTGGTTCAAATTTGGCAAATATAAACAAACAACCATCTTGAGTTGTTATATTACATAAGTGTTGTGTATTGGCTTGTTTGTTTACTTTATAATTTTTGTTCATTGGTTTGGTTGAATGATTGGATGTTTGTATCGTTAAAAATTAAGTAAAGAAATTAAGTTCTTGAGTGTTTAACAAATTAAACAAATCAGTCAAATTGGTTAAAAGAAATAAAATAAGTTTAAGAATTCTAAAAAAGAATTAAAAGAAATTTTAAAAGCCAATTCACCCCCCCTCTTGGGGAGTTATTCCTAATTTCAATTGTCTGCTACAAGTAGGTCAACACCGCCCACAAATGCAGAAGGTTTCAGGCGAGTAAATTGGTCAATCGAACAGCCCTGATTCATAGGTGGGCAATTCTGTTCTTCAGAGTCTCGCCTAATTTCTTCCCAAACCTGTCGAGCTAAACCCCGTAATAGAGTGAAGGTATCGATCTCTCCCACACTCGTAGCTCCTACATCATTCTCCTCTCCAACATCAACATCCTTTCCCCTGGAATCCATCCCGTGGATAGGACAAAAGCGAAATTAGAACCTTCATATCACATTAGGTACATTTATAAAATAACAAATCAGTTTAACATTTAAATCATCAATTAAAACATTAAACAATCAGCTTATACCCAAATCAACCTAACCCTCAAGTTCTAATTCTGAGTTCTAGTCTCTCTGCTCAAAAACATAACCGTCAATGAATTCACCGTGGTTTTCTGAAACTGGCTGGATTGAGAAACTCATTGAAATCCATCAAGGGATTTCTGCCTCTAAGCTGCGAAATAAAACTCAAAATCTCCTATCAATATCCTAATCTACCAATTCCTATCCTTATCCTTATTCGTACCTATACTCTGGTATTAATCAATCCTAAAGTTTGCAGAATCTATAACCTAATGCTCTAATACCAAAATGTGACGCCCCAAACCCACCAGGTGGGGCTCGGGTGCCACGTGTTCCAATCACCTATATCTGATACCATAATTAACATGCACGCAACGGAACATAAATAAATAACCTCCAATAAATACTAGAGTTCTATATAACAACCCCAAAAATGAACACTACAACATCCAGATATCCGTATCCACAACGAGTATTTAAAACATAACCCAATACAAATATATCTGTATATATATCAGTATCTCACAATACCCCAAAAAGAAACCAACAAAAACAGTTCCAGCCTAGGCCTTTAAACCCGATCTCCAGAAGAACCTGAAAAGTTGTTAATCCACTAGGGTGAGACATTTCTCAGTAAGGGTGGAATAAATTATAACAGTGTGTGACAAATGAGTTTTAATATTTACATATAAAAAAAAAAATGCTTCTCATATAACATCAATAACAATTGAGAAAATATATCATTAATAACATCATTGACATCTAATATCATATACACATCCAATATGCACAAGTATATAATTTTTATGTAGGCGAAAGTCCCCGAGGATAGGGAATATTATCCGGCCATACAAGTAGCTTCCCTCTGCTTTGGTACTAAAAACTACCTACCAGAGCACTCACATTACTCAGTAAGCCCTCAGGTGAAGAATTATCTCGCCACCACTATACACATCTTTATTATTTTAAAGGTGAAGGTTTCTGGGAATCGGGATGTCTATCCGCCCAAACAAGTAGCATCCCTTTGCACTGATACCAAGAAACTACCTAGCAGAGCACTCGCCTTTCTCAACAAGCCCCCGATGTTATGTTTACCTCACCGCATGCACACATATGCATTCACAATATGCTATATTATTATTATTATTATTATGCTATAATTAAATTTACATGCGCACAACACATCCACACAGGAATCATGCATCTCATACTTCGTCTTCCAATGTCCTTAGTTCGTGGCTCACATAGAGCAACTGCGTACATATCAGTACGTGGCCCACACAGGCACCTACGCACTTCTTATCTACACGTGGCACACATAAAAACCACTATCCACACAGGGTACATAACATGACCCACACAGGCACCACCATCCATACAGGATACATAACATGGCCTACACAGGTGCCATTATCCACACAGGATATAACGTGGTCCACACAAGGACCACTCCAGCTTTCGTGACACGTGGCCCACACAGGCACCACTATTCACCAATATCCAATCCCGACGACCTACTCATAGTACATCAGTAGAACAAACTCCTCGAACTGCCAATGTCCTACCCCATATAAATGACAATATGACGAGCTCCTCAATCTGCCAACGTCATATCATGATTTGTATCTAAGTAATATAACAACCTCCTCATGCCAACGTTATATTGAGATGCATACGAATAATCACACTGGTTAATTCACATAGACGCATCAATGCATTTCCACACAGGAATCTAACAGATCAATTCATTTCCCACATAGTATCCCAACAGATCAATACATTTCCACATAGGAGTTAAACATAGTAATTTATTCATCATGTCATAATCATTCCAAACATTCCCACATGCAAACCCAAATGCCACATTAATTCATATTCAATTTATTATGACAAATTGTTCCCATGTCACACGAATTTAATATCATAAGTAATTATCCCAAATATAAACCTTAAACAAAATCATTATTTTTCTAGTACTCACGCAGGTCTAGAAATTATATAGATAAATAATAAATTTCATATGCTCGTAAATGACCGGTTCACCTTATTAAAATACTGATATAATTTTATTCTCCCTTACCTGATTTCCTGAACCACGCCTGCACGGTTCCCAAAATTATATCCATGGCACTCACCTGAACCCTAGTTCAATCAAATTAACCCCAATAAAATATTATTTTAACTTTTCCTAATTTACAATAATTAAATATCAATTAATTTCTAAATAACTCATTTATCCTAATTTTGGAGCTATTTTTACAATAACCCCACGAGAAAATCATCCCTAAATTCTCGTGGTGGTTTCCGATCGTCCATTTGGCTTAAAATTTAAAAAAAATTGAGGTAAAAGTGAGAATTTGCCTTACCCCAGGAGATATGCTTACGTTACTTTTATGACAAATTCACTTCATTAGAAATGTTGGTGACAGAGAATGGAGTCTAGTGATATTCTCCGATTTTCGATAGGTCAAATATTTATCGAGAAATTGAGGAGAGATAGTGAAGTGAATGGAGGAGTGAGGAAAGGGCAAAAAAAGAAAAAAAAGAGTGGACGCAGGTTGGTGTTGTCTTCACAGGAAAGAACAAGAAAGAAGAAGTCTTCCTGAAACTTATCCAAGCTTCAGGAAGCATCCATTATAATATACTTATATATATCTTATATTATAATATTATTATTTTATATACTTATATATATATATATATATATATATATATTCTTCATATATGTATTTAAGCATGTATATATATATACACACACATTATCCTCAAATTTCTTAATTTAATTAATTTTCTTAATATTAATTAATTAAATAATTATTAATAATAATTTTTTTAATTTTTTGTGTCGTTACAGTGTGTGTGTATATGCTCTGTGCTATGTGCTATGTGTGTGCACTGTGCTGTGTGTGTGTGTGTGTGTGCGTGCTGTGTGTATATGCTGTGTGCTATGTGCCGTGTGTGTGTGTATATGATGTGTGCTATGTGCTATGTGTGTGCAGAAATGGCATGTAGAGAGGCTTACCTGAATGCTGCCGGAGGTGGGTAGTCGGATACGGGTTGCTGCGAGGGGGAAGAGGCCGGAGCTCTGGCCGGAGATCAGCTGGGTGTGTGAGGTTGAGTGGCTGGCCGCGACAGAGGACGGCCAGTGATGGTGTTGCTGGTGGACGTGATGGTTGCTGGGCTACTGTGAGACGGTGGCGATGGCGTGCACATGGGGGCAGAGCCTCTGTTGCAGCGAAGAGAGGAGATGTCGGGGTTGAAGATCGGAGCTGGGAGGCCCGCCAACACTGGTGTGGCCGGATCTCCTGGTTGCTGGGCGGGGAGTTGGTGCTGCTGCTGGTGTGTGGTCGCTGGGGTGGTGCAGAGGATGTTATATGGCCGGAGATGAGGTTGGGTGATATGTGAGGGAGAAGGGGGCTCAGGTCTGGCTGTCTGGGCCGTCTGGTGATGGTGAGTGTTAGCGAGAGGGAGAGGGGCTAGTTGGGTTGCGGCTGGTGTGTGCAGGAGTGAGAGAGGATTGAGAGAGATGGCTGAGGGGTTTGGGTGTTTGCCGGGGTCCAAGAAAGGAGAGAGCTTTTTTTTTTTTAGAGTATTGCTGCCCCTCGGCTGTCGGTGGTCTGTGCGAGAGGGCAGAGATGAGGGAGTGCAGGGATGGTTGTTGGGCTACGACTGCAAGGGGGGTGGGGATGGTGGCTAGGCGAGGAAGATGGTCGAGGCTGGGTGCGTGAGAGAGAGGAAGAGAAGAGAGCTAGGTCTCCTTCTTTTTGTTTTTTGGTTATTTTTTTTTGTTCTGCCCCCCGGCTATGTCCTCCATGGTGCCCCCAAGACCCCCTTTTATAAACTTTTTCTCCCCCAAACCCTATAATAATAATAATAATGATAATAGTAATACTAATAATACTTAAAAGTAATGATGATATTAATAATAATAAAAATGATAATAGAAATAATAGAAATAATAATAATAATAACAATAATGGTAATAATAATAGTGAAATAATAATAATAAAGTAATAATAATAATATTTAAAAAATGATGATAATATTAATAATAATAATAATGATAATAGAAGTAGGGATAATAATAATTACAATAAAAATAATAATAATAATAATAATAATAATAAATAATAAAAATATTAAATAAAAATTAGTAAAGTAGCAATAATAATATTTAAAAATAATGATAACATTAATAATACCAACAAGAATAATAATAATAATAATAATAATAATAATAATAATAATAATAATAATAAAGTAGTAATAAAAATAAAAATAATAATAATAATACTAAAGATAATAGAAATAATAATAATATTAATAATAAAAACTTTTGTTATATTGGGTTTGGGTAAAAATGGGGTGTCTGCAACAAGCATGTATTATAATGCACAAGATACAATTCATATAACATAATACCATCCATCAAGAAAATATTACTAAGAAAACGTTAAAACACAATTCAACTAAGGTTTTCTAGTTTTGTCCAGAAGATTGCTTCTCAAGCATGCTTGATGCAGCTTGGGTTGTGCATGAAGTTGTTACTTAGATTGAGAGAAGGCTTGTGATAGATTAAGTTGGGGTTTCGTGGATTTAGTTATGGACATAAAAAGCTTTGGTTATAGATTGAGGAAATGAATTATGGTTTGTTTTTCTTCTATTCAATGATAGTGGTGGAATTTACATCTTTCGTTTTCTTCATGGCGGTCTGTTATTTCATTTTTTGTTCTGTTTGGTGGTAAATGTCTTAATTAAAGTGCTAATTAGGTGTGAGGCTTGTGTTCTCTTAGAAGGTTTTTTGCTTGACAGGAATGAAGTATGTTTCTCGTGTACACTTTGCTGATGATTTTTAGAAGGTTTTAAGATTGCCTTTACTTTGTTGGAGATTTTTTAGCTTGTCTTTGGTCCTTAGGATTTAATTTGCTAACTTGAGTTTAACTATAAAAGTTTTCAATATATAGGATGTCACGTCTTGAACCCAGTAATGGGTCCCAGGGGTGAAATAGTAACCTAATCTGTTCCTGTATCATATAAAGCACCAGTGATACACCATAATGAATGAGGGTCTGACCCCATGGGGTTTTGGAACACCCTATACACATTCACAAATATGACAAATAGGCAGTGGAAATTTTTCTTTCTATACATACATTATACCATACCAGAGTCTATACAAAAAAGAGTCTAGGCTCTATAATACAAAACACAAACCCAGGTGCCAACCAAAACCCTAAAATGACAACCCAATAGAGTCCTAGTAGTTACACAAGCACTATCTGCAGTAAATTGACCATTACGCTCCCAACACAAGAACGCTAGTTTCGGTTACTCAAAGGACCTGAAAAAGTAAACATGTATGTACGATAGGGATGAGACACTTCTCAGTAAGGCAGATCTAGGTTATATCCGTGTGTGGTATATGAGTATTATCATGACATAAAACATACATAGTTCAATGCAATTCTAATATTTTCACAAACAATTCCAATATAGTGCATCATACGCACACACACATGATCAAGTAACCCAATGTCGTCACACCCTTCGGCCTAAAGTTAGCTCGCATTACACGGCATCCCCGGCACATGGCATAGCCTTAGGCTCCCATGGCATCGTACTGGTACAACTGATGGATCCACACCCTTCGATGATCAGCCAGTAAGGCTCACACCCTTGAATATAAAGCCGGACACTCTTTCACAACTTGGAACAAGTTGAAACCCAGTTCCTATTTCATTGCAGCAAAACACAACTCATGCATATTCATATAACCAAACAATCCACACTCATTTGATAACCTAAAATAATGATTTTTTCGAATATATACAGTTTAAACAAGTCAAGGCAAGGCCATCCCCGTAACATAATATATATCACAATATATTCACAGTTTTCAAACGAAACCAGAGATGCAATCCAATGCCCCATTTTTCCCAAAACTGTAACATGAAAAACCTATAATTTTACCCGTTAGATTTCCCCAAATGAGTAATTCAAACACACACAGGACCGTGAACCATAGTTCTACCGAATCCGATTTCAAAAATAACCGACATAAATAGAATCCCCTTACCTTTCCCTAAGTATACCAAATCTGAACTCTATGGCTCCTAAACAGCAAACCGAGTTCCCAAAACCTATTAACCACAATACATAACATACTCACAATTCTATTTCCTACATAACTACCGAAACAGAATTAAAAATCGAGCCTTACCTCGATTTCAAGTCAAAACCCAAAAATGCTCGAAACGAAGATCCGATTCGTTAATCTCAAAGAGAATCCTCCCCTGATCCTCGTAGTAACGTTGAATTGACGATTCCAGAAACATACGGTGAAGAAATCTAGAGAGAGAGAGAGTGTGTGTGAATGTTGAGTTCCTAGAGAGAGAGAGAGAGGGAGAGAGAGAGAAAGAGAGGGAGGGAGGGAGGGAGGGAGAGAGAGAGAGAGAGAGAGAGAGAGAGAGAGAGAGGATTTCTTGATTACTTATCTTAGAAGCAATATAAAAATATTTATAGCCCTTTGACTCGGCCAACCTCGTCAACGAGTCAATGTAGATAGTTCGTTGATGAAACGGTGGCCTCGTCGACGAGCCTGAGATTTCCAGATATCTGAAACCTCTTGGCTTCTTCTCGTCGACGAGCTCTTGCATTTTGTCACCGAGCAAAAAAAGGCCCTCATCGACGAACTTTGGCTTCGTCAACGAAACCTATTCAATTACCATTTTACCCTTCTCTTTATTAATTTATTCCATATATCACGGTTCGGGTTCTTACATAAGAAGTTTCGAGTTGTGATTCTTTAATGGATTTTAATGTTCATAAGTGGCTTTCACTTATATGACATTTAGTTTTATACCTTTCACTGTATTCTATGCATTGTTGTTCTTAGCCAACAATATTGGACATTTTCAATGATAAGCCTAAGATCACCTCTTTTCTTACGAATATCAACACGTGAGAGGCGCAAGTTAGAATGACTTTAAGTTTTAACTAATCATGCATACGTTTCTTTGTATGGTTTTATTCTGGAAAAACTTTAATGAAATTTCGGCAGCATGCCGTTTGTAAATTGGACATTTCCCAAAATATTCCAGCACTAAAACTTGATATATTCAAGCAAATAAATCACAATAATATGCATCATGCAGATACTAGTGAGTTTGAGCATGCGAGAACCTAAATCCACTACCAGCATGCAATTCACAATGTACTGCATCAACCATGTGGTTGGCGTTCAACACAAGCATGTATTCCAATACACAAGATATAATTCATATAACATAATACCATCCATCAAGAAAATATAATCAGGAAAACGTTAAAACACAATTCAACTAAGGTTTTCTAGTTTTTTCAAGAAGGTTGCTTCTCAAGCATTCTTGATGCAGCTTGGGTGGTCCATGAAGTTGTTACTTAGATTGTGAGAAGACTTGTGATAGATTGAGTTGGGGTTTCTTGGATTTAGTTATGGACATTAAAAACTTTGGTTATAGATTGAGGAAATTGATGATGGTTTTTTTTTTCTTCTATTCAATAATACTGGTGGAATCCTAGTTTACATCTTCCGTTTTCTTCATGGCAGTCTGTTATTTCATATTTTGTTCAGTCTGGTGGTAAATGTCTTAATTAGAGTGCTAATTAGGTGTGAGGCTTGTCGTCTTATGGAAGGTTTGTTGCTTGGCAGGAATAAAGTTTGTTTCTCATGTACACTTTGCTGATGATTTTTAGAAGGTTTTAAGATTGCCTTTGATTTGTTGGAGATTTTTGAGCTTGTCTTTGGTCCTTATGATTTAATTTTCTAACTTAAGTTTGATTATAAAATTTTTCAATATATAGGAGGTTTCGAGTTGTGATTCTTTCATGGGTTTTAATGTTCATAAGCGGCTTTCACTTATATGGCATTTAGTTTTTGACCTTTCACTGTATTCTATACATTGTTGTTATTAGCTAACGATATTGGAAATTTTCAATGAAAAGCCTAAGATCGCCAATTTTATTACGAATGTCAACACATGAGAGGTGCGAGTTAGAATGACTTTAAGTTTTAACTGATAATGCATACGTTTCTTTGCACATTGTTTTATTCTGGAAAAACTTTAACGAAATTTTAGCAGCATGTCTGTAAATTGGACATTTCCCAAAAAATTCCTGCTCTAAAACTTGATAGATTCAAGCAAACAAATCACAATAATATGCATCATGTAGATACTAGTGATTTTGAGCATGTGAGAACCTAAATCCACTACCAGCATGCAATTCACAATGTCCTGCATTAGCCATGCAGTTAGCGTTCAACACGAGCATGTATTCCAATGCACAAGATACAATTTATATAACATAATACCATCCATCAAGAAAATATTACTAGGAAAACTTTAAAACACAATTTATAATTACTCGTAAGACATGCACATCTAATGAGAAAATGCATCTAATGATGTCTCTAATAGTGAGTTTACAATGGACTCATTTATTACATTCGATGAAGTACTAAGAATCTAACAAAGGATATAAATAATACCATCTAACAAACGATATAACATAGTGCAGTATTTTTCATTTCTTCATTTACTCAAAAAACAAAAAATAATTTTCATCTTTGTTTTGAAAACCAACAAAATTTATTTAGTTTTTTTAAGCATACACAACATATTTGAAATGGAGTTTTTTTTTTTTTTTTTTTATAATATTAATTTGCAAGGACACGCATACTAGCATATCCATGTATTTAATGTATAAGTTTGAAGCTCCTTGTCGTAAAATAGTTAAAAGTTCAAGGCCGCTTCTACAAATATATATATATGCACACATACACTATACAAATAAGTTATGTGTAGTGAGATTCCAATCTTTATGTGATGATGAATATATTTATGTATGGTGAGATGCCTAATTAATGTGCAGGAGAATATATAGTAACATGCATATAAAATTTAGTTAATCTTTGAAATTAATATGCAGCAAGAATATGCTATATATCATGAAATAAACCTTTTTTACTTATCAGTTCAAACATGCTTCTGGATGGATTTACCTATCAGTTCAAACATCCATATTTTCTAGAATTATCTAAAAATTCCTACTCTATGAGGTATACATGCTGAATTTTCAATGCACAAGAATAGAAAAATGACATACCTTCTAATGAGAGAAGCCAGCTGCATCATTTGATTGAGATTGATGCATCATTTCTTCGAATTGCGTTTGCCTGTTCATCATAGTTGCGAGCATGGCTTCAAAGGTGGACACCTTTTCTTTCAAACTCTAGTTCTCCAATGTGACGTTAGACACCACGTGTCTCAACTCCTAGTTCTCCGGCTCCATCGTTTGCACTTGCTAATCCATCTCGTCCGCCCGAGCATCGACCTCTCGACGTGCTCATTCTACCTCAGCACGAGTCACTGCACACATCGAATACGATGCTGTGGGGGTGATGTATCCACTTCCAAGCCCTTTCACCCAGCCTTCCACTCATTCCCCAAGCACCTGAGCGGTTATCTGGTAATCCGTCATTTGTCGGCTCCCCTCTTCAACAGGTGCATCTCTCAGCTTGACCATTTGCGCCTATTTTCAGTCATGAAAATGAAAAATAAAAAGAAAAAGAAATGAGAATACAACTTCGATGTTTTGAATCAAATTATAAACTACATATTTAATTTGACTTACATGTTTACTTTGCGCATCATCGTATCATTCCCCCGATTGCCGTAGGTGCGTTCTTTGATAAAGATCTGGAAGTGGCTCCTCGGTGCCGGTCGCGGGATCACACTACATTATCATATAAAACATCATTAATATTAATTCAGGTAATTGTCAGATAGTTTTATATATAGCAATTACCCATCGATATTTTACGAATAACCTCGACCCACTGCAAGGTGTCATAGGGAGTTTGCTACGGTTCGCAGCATTTTTTACACATACAACCTACAAAAAAGATATCAAGACTTCTTATTAGCCACAACAAAGCTTAAAGTAGATATTATAATACAAACACATCACCTGATAGTGTGGGTCGCATAAATGGCGACACACCACCTCCCAATCCTCTTGGGATATCTTATTGTATGGGTGGGTTCCTGCTTCATCTCCCATTGCACGAAAATGTTCGTGCATTTTCACACTATAGGACTTAAATTTATGGCAAAGTTGGACGTCCTCCGCCCTCTTCACATGGTTGGCGTGAAAAATGTCCATATCGAACTCCTCCTGCATAGGTAATACATTTAGAATGTTAGCCAGTTGTTTGGCTAGTATATTAAAAGTTATAAAAAAAAAAAAACAATACAAAGAATTTTGGATTACTTACCAAGATGCGCATGTAAAGAACCATGCGCTGTGCCTCAGTCACCTACGGCCAGCTGAAGGCTGTGACTGAAGCATACTGTCGGTATATAATGTCGAGCTCTTGCGTCCACGCTAGACACCAATCGTCACACGGGGCGGTGAAGCCTGGAGGAATGTTGATCCTAATGCGCTGTCCCATCCTCTGTAGGTGCTTCTTCAACGCCGTGTTCTTCGCGACACCACGGTCTGACATGGTCGTGGATGTTTATGCTAAAAGAAGAGTTAAATTAAGAACAATATTTTAATCATACATGTGAATAAAAATCAATAGTTTACATCTAAATAAATAAAAGAAAACCTTACCAACACTACTGATCATGGTGGGCAACTCACCCTGCATGTCATCCTGAGCTAAGGTATCCACATTTGGCTGAGGTGCCGATGGCTCAAACAATGGTGTTGCCGCATCAGAACTAATGGGCTCCACCAGTCTTGAGGATGTCGGATCATCCTCATGCAATGTAGTCAAGTGTTTGGAAGGAAGTCAGCAACGTTGACCTCTTGGTGCCATATCTGCAAAATACTAGACAAGTAAATATAAGAAGTACGAATATTAGATGGATGCATAATACATATAATTTTACTTATTTACAAATGTCTAGTTTTCTATCAAACCAACATAGTAATTTTTTTTTTTTTTTAAAAGAACTCCTTTCTGTCGGTTTCTTTGTAAAAGGTACTTTAAAACCCGGGAGCGTGTGTGCCCCGGGTGGCGAAATTAAAATCAATTTTATATTTTCATAGAAAAACATGGAATATCGGAGTCGCCACTAACCTTTAGTGCGGTTAGAACACATGATTACTACCCCGTTAGGGGTAGAATCGGTCTACATTATCAGAGTTGGGGTCGGTAGTTTGGTTACGCGAGGGGAAGGTATGAGCACCCCCTACACGCCCATTCTTACGAATGGTACCTAATTAATTTGAAATTATCCCTAAGTTAATCTAATAATTCTTTAAATTACTCCTTTTTTTATGAATTTATAAATACATGTGAAAAATAAATAAATAAATAAATAAAGATAATATATATATATATATATATATATTCCCTCAGAGCTTAGGGTACGTGATGCCCGAAGACTCATACCCCCCGCAATAAAATCATAGGGATTATAAAAATCAAAAACATTTAATAAATAATAAAATATCTATATATATATAATAAAATAAAATAATAATAATCATTATAATAATGAACGTAATAATAACAATAATAATAATAATAATAATAATAATAAATAACAATAGTAAAAATAATAATAATGGTACTAATGATAATAATAATAATAATATTAATATTAATAGTAGTAATCCCACAATAACAAATAATATTAATACGCACATATTAACAATAAATACATATTCTAAATATCATAATGGTAACATAATAATTTCACACATGATAATAATAATACTACACTATAAATAAAAGGTAATAATAATAATCTTCCTAATGGTATACACCCCTAATATCCTATAAATACTTTTACACCCATAGGGAAATAATTGATAAAAAAGATAAACCAAAATTCAAATTAAAACATGGAAACCTATGCACAAGTAAAGAAATAATGAAATTATGGAAACAAGGTATTGCTGAAAATAATAAATACAAAATGGTTGCCAAAAATAATACACAACCCTAACTGTACAAATATTAAATACAAAGTGAGTACAATAATGACCAAAACCCTAAGTACATAATTTATATGGAAGCAATTTCAACCCTAAAAGTACATCAAGATACAATAAATCAAAATATGAGAATATAAAAAATCAAAACATGATATACAATGTTAAGAATATATAGTAGTAAGGCAGCAATTTTAATAATAACATATCTCAAAATACTAAGGATCTCAAAATACTAAGGTTACCAAGATAAATGATATTGTGTACATTAAAATACTACAAATATGATAGTAATAAATATATAATATGTAATATCCATTATAATATTGAACATACCTTAAAACTAACATGCTAAATACACTAAAAATACTAAACACAATATTACTAGATATATCAACATGCCAACCGTAATCAAAATATAAAATATGCAAATCAACTATATAAACCTAAACATAATAATGAAACAATCTACATAATAAACCCAATAATAGCATATAACAATAATAAAACAATCCACATAATAATAATACCAACCATATGCAAACAATAGAATTTTAATACTAATAAAATCAATATGATAATTAATATAATAATAACATTCAAACCATGCCGTAATTTTACTAATAGTAATATACAAACCAGGAACATAAGAATAACGCAATCATGTAATTAATAATAATATACAAACTACGTAATACTAATACTAATTAATATAATGCCAATGCTAATATTAATAAACCAACTATATAACAATATTACTAATAGTGATATATAAATCATATAATACTAATAATAATACACCTATGATGTGATAACAATATTAGAAATATTATACAAATCATACAATAATATTATTAATGGTAATATACAAATAATGTAACAACACAAATATAAACATAAGTATATATAGAAAAACCTAAAATAAGTATTTCAAATGTAAAACCCTACAATAACAAGATTATACAATAAACACAAAACATATAACCAAAAGCATTAAAAACCTAAAATGGATATTTCAATCATAAAACCCTACAATAACAATTCTAATAAGTACAGCAATATGCAGATCGAATATTAAAACCAATCCTTTAATAACAATTTTCATATACACAATAATGATAAAATAAAGAAAAATTAGAACTTTAAAACATAAAGTGTGTGTGTGCATGTGAGAGTATGTGTGTGTGCGTTCACTGTGTGTGTGTGTGCGTGTATAGGAAAACTTACAGTGGGGGGCGCCGCAGAACTGAGAGGATGCCGGAGACGGTGATGGTTGCTGGAGGCTCGTGGGAAAGCGGCGGCAACTATGAGTGGCCGGAGCAAGGGAGAACAAGGTTGCAGCGGCAGAGGGGTGACTAAACGTGTGCGTCGGAGCTTGGTGTCACCGGAGTGTAGCAGTCTCCTGCAGGCTTCTCAGGCTCGTGGCGGCAGCAATAGGAGATTAAAGTTTCTGGAGTGGTCGCAGCACCGACGGAGGACGGCTATGAGCAGCGACGGGTGCGGATTTTCTGCACTGGCCTACTGTGGGGAACTCGGACCAGTGGTGCTTGCCGTAGGGGTGGGGGGCTGGTCGTTGCGTTGCTGGAACAGGCCAGAGCAGAGGAAGGTTGTGCTCTGCTCACGGCCGTGCTGGAGTGGCTGGACAGTGCTCGGGCTGCAAAGGGAGCCGCTCGGATAGCCGCTGGCAGGCTGGGTGGCCTCGGGCTCAGGTGAATCTTGATGATTGCAGCGGGTGTTGTCGGTGATGGGGTCGTGGCCGTGAGCAGCGAGGACGCCGGGGCTGGTATGCTGCTGGTGCTCGCGGTGGCTGGAGAACAGGGAAGGACGACTGCTGCTTCGCGAGTGGTACTGTGGGTATGGATGCGGGGCAATGACGAGAGATTAAAGAGATAGAGAGGATGGAAGAAGAAGAAGAAGAAGAAGAAGAAGAAGAAGCCAAGAAACAGTTTTTTTTTTTTTTTTTTGGCTGTGCTCTGCGCCTGTGCCCCTCGGCCGTGGCTTGAAGAGAAGAAGAGGTCCTTATAAAAAACTTTTAGAAACCCTAACCCATTTCTTTTCCTTTTTGGTTTTTTTTGTATTTTATGGTATTTTTCTTTTGGAAATAATATATATGAGTATAACTACTATTATGGTAATAAGGAAATAATAATAATAATAAGGTAAAAATAATAATAATAATAATAATAATAAAGTGAATATGGGAATAATAAAATAATATAATAAAACAATAATAATAATAATAATAATAATAATAGAAAAATAATAATAATAATAATAATAAAGTGATTTTTAAAAATAATAATAATAATAAGGTAATAAAAAATAATAATAGTAATAATAAAAATAAATAATAAAAATAAGAATAATAATAATAAGAATAAGAATAAGAATAAGAAAGTATCACACTAATAATATATAAGATAATAGTATTAATAATATAATGGTAAAAAATAGCATAATAATAATAATAATAATAATAATAATAATAATAATAATAATAATAATAATAATAATAGTAATAACAAAATAAATAAATAAATAATAATAATAATAATAATAATAATAATAATAATAATAATAATGAAAATAATAAGAGGAGACCCCTTGTTCTGTTTGACTAGGGCAAAAATAGAGTGTCTACAGGAGTCATATACAATGCAAGTCAAATTGTATACCAATGAAAAGCAATAAACTAGCTAATGTGATATAGGACTGTATTGGAGTCGAGTCGAGTTGATACAATAAATTGTTTGACCTCAATTCGACTCGAAAATATTAAGTTTGAAACTTGACTCGAACTCGATCGATTTCATAATTGTAAAACTCAAACTGGACTTGACTATAAGATCATAAAATTCAAGCTCCACTCGATTATAAATTAAAATTAAATATATATATATGTATAAATATATATAATGCACATATAATATTAAATATATTAATAAAATGTATATTATATAATATATAAAATATAAAATTAATAAAATTAAAAAACTTTATTAAACTCAAAACTTGACTCAAGTACTATTACGGAGTTCGAACTCAACTTGTTAAATTACTGCAAGTAGTTAAAACTCGAGTAGAATCAAGTCTAGTCAAGTTAGGAGACGAGTCGAGTCAAAGTAGGTTATAAGTAAGTTTGACTCACTTACACCCCTGAAGTGAGAGGTTGTGTAAAAGGTACAAGTATATTTAAAATAATTCATAGTGAGGTAGCAAAAAAGGATTTAATAGTCCTTAATTTGTCAGAATTAATTGCCCAATAATTTTATAAATTGACAAAAAATGATTCATGTACTGACCTTCGCTTAGTGGAATTTAAGGTTTGGGTTCTTATTATCTTGGTTGCTGAACGTATGCATTATATTACAACAAACTAACTTTCATTTGTTGTCATTTAAGAGAGCATTTACAATGTATTTGGGAGCGTGTAGGTTAGGCATTAGATTCGAGTATGTGGAAATTTGAATAAAATATAATATTAAAATATTAAAATTTTATTAAATTTATTCTAAATTCAAATCTAAATCCCAAAATCCATACTCACAAACATAAGGTGATTCTTTTATCAATCTGAGGCTTATCTTAATTTTTAATGTTTGTACAAAAGGTCAAAAAATCATATTTTAATTATTTTTATATTGCTTATGGGTCCATTTAGTTGCAATTTTTTTTTTTCAGTTTTAGTTTTTTAGAGAATTATAAAATTTTATCTTATCTTTTAGCTTGAATGTCTATGAATTTAAAATAACTTTTATATATAATATACACAAATTGAAATCTAGTATTCAGATTCCATACTTTAATATGCAAAGCAAGACTTACAACTTATAGCAATAACGAAAATATGACTTTCGACTTTTCAAAGTTGTAAAAAGAATGTGACATTTTTATAATTAAAAACACAAAAAAAAAAAAAAAAAAAAATTCTGAGCAATCCCAGAAACATACCTTGAAGGTTGGATCTAGTGGTTGATCTCCTCGGCAAAGGCAACGGATCCGAAGCGTCAGCGGTGACGAAGAGATGCAGAGACTGATAGAGAGAGACCGAAGAGATTGAGGGATGGAGAGACAGAGAGAGAGAGAGAGAGAGACTGGAGAGATGAAGAGAGAGGGAGAGATTGAGAGATGGAGAGATAGATAGAGAGAGAGACCGGAGAGACGAAGAGAGAGGGAGAGATTGAGAGATGGAGAGACAGAGAGAAAGAGACTGGAGAGACGAAGATTGAGAGAGGGAGACTGAGAGATGGAGAGATAGAGAGAGAGATCGGAGAGATGAAGATAGAGAGAGGGGGAGATTGAGAGATGGAGGGAAATAAAAAGCTTGGAGGGAAAGCAATCTGCAAATTGGGGAATCCGTGTGCGGTTTTTTAGTGTCAGACTATTAGTGACGAATCTTAAATTCGTCACTAATAGTGTTTAATAAATGTCTATTTCTTTTAAATAAGGGAAGTATTAGTGACAGTTCTCAAATCCGTCACTAATAAGAGGCCAATATTGACGAATTTGTATATTCGTCACTAATACTCTATAATAAAATTTTTTTTCTTTAAATAAGGGAAGTATTAGTGATGGTTCTCAAATCTGTCACAAATTCGTCACTAATAACCTGAAACAAAAAAAAAAAATTATTTTTTTAAATAAGGAAAGTATTAGTGACGGTTCTCAAATTCGTCACTAATAAGGGGTCAATAGTGACAAATTTATATATTCGTTACTAATATTCTAAAGCAAAAAATTTTATTTTTTATTTTAAAATTAAATGAAGTATTAGTGACGGTTTATAAATCCGTCACTAATACAAATTCGTCACTACTACTCTGTATCAAATTTTTTTATTTAAATAAGGGAAATATTAGTAATAGTTCTCAAATCCGTCACTAATAAGTGGCCAATAGTGACGAATTTGTCGTCACTAACAGTCTGAAATAATTTTTTTTTTTTAAATAAGAGAAAATTAGTGACGATTTTCAAATCCGTCACTAATAAGGGGCCAATAGTGACGAATTTGTATATTCATCACTAATACTCTGAAACAAAAAGTTTTTTTTAAAAAAAAAAAAAATAAGGGAAGTATTAGTGACGGTTCCAAAATCCGTCACTAATAATAGGCTAATAGTGACGAATATGTATATTCGTCACTAATAATGTGAAACAAAATTTTTTTATTTTTTTAAAAATGATAGTAGTGACGGTTATTTAATCGTCACTAATGAATATCTTTTGGTGACAAATTTAATTCGTCACTAATACCGCATAAATCGTCGCTAATATTTTCCTTAGATAATTTTTGCGCGAAAAAAGTTTTCCAACCATTTTTTTCAGTTTTTAGTGACGAAATTATTAGTGATGGATTCATTTCGTCACTAATAGTGTCTTATTAGTAACGATGACAAAATTGAATCCGTTACTAATAAATGTGTCACTAAAAACTAGTTTTTTTGTAGTGAATTTTTTTTTTTTTAAAGAGGAAGAATCGAGTGATGCCACGTGATAGGGTGACTTCATGCTGATATCACCATGCTACAATAAATTAGAAATAAAAATAAAATAAAAAGTGTCACGTGTCACTACTGTGGGTTGACACGTGGCACCACTGAGGCGAACTAGTTGACTAGGTTTAAACCGGTCTGTTTTACTTGAACCATTTTTTATATTATTTATTAATTTGTTAATTTAAAATTTTAATTAGTTTTCTTATATTATTTAATTGAAAAAAAATAAAAAAGAGCATAAAAATTAGAGAAAACTCAGAAAAAATAGGACAATTTTTTTTTAAGTCGGGAAAAATATTTTGAGTTATTTTGGCTAAGGATTTTAAAAAGTGGGAAATAAAAAAATATTAAAAAATGAGGAAAAATATTTAAAAAATCCCAGAAAATTTTAGAAAAGTCTTGAAAAATGTCAAAAAAAAAAAAAAAACTACAAATTTTGAAAAAAAAAAAAATATGCAGGAATGTTTTAAAGATTTTTTTTATGTTCAAAATTAATGATTTTACTTGATTTTTGTGTGTGCGTCCCAATGATTTTAAAAAAGGTAAAGAGGTATTTCAAACCTCACCGATATTAACTCTGAGGGGAGGGGGGGTTTATCTAACAAGATCACCTCATTTGGAGGTCTTTTTTGACATTCCTAATTGCACTTTGATTTTTTATTTTTCTTTATAAATTTTATTTATTTATTTATTTGCTTATCTGTTAACTTATTTATTTATTTATTTTGTTTATCTTAAAGGAGTTAATTAAAGACCATTAGATTCAATTTAAGGATAATTCATAATTAATTAGGTACCGTTTGTAGAACGGGTGTGTAGTGAATGCTAGTATCTTCCCTTCGCATAACTAAACTTCTGATCCCATCAACTCTGGTGAAAGCAGATTAAGACTACAAGTTCCTTTGCCTAGGACTAGTTTAGAGACCAATCAATGAGTTGTAATTAGGTGATCTAACCATGCCTAGGCAAAAAAATAGGTTTCCATTTATCTTGGAAGATCACCTATTTTAGGTTCTAAAATAATACGGCTTAATTTAGCCTAGGAGTGAATTTGTTTGCCCCAAAAGTATAGGGAAGGCTAGCTATTGTTTTCCAAATAAATATATAACTATGGTTAGGCATAACTCTGTAGCTAACTTTCTTTATGATTTAACAATTGATGTGTTCAACAACTTCAATAATCAGTCCAGCCGGCCAGCTCAAGTGGTAAGGGCGACTTGTAACTTTGGTGAGCCCAAGATTACGAGTTCGATTTCCTTTTAAGGCATTACGTCAGAGAATTACCAAGGGTGCATCAATGGGCGGGCGTCTTTCATCCCCTGAGTTTGGTACCGCACAAAAGTGTCCAATCATTTCTTGTTTGGCCAACTAATCATTTGATATGAAATAAAATAAAACTCTTGCATGGTATATGTTGAGAATTCCACTTGTGAGCTTGTCCCACATTGAAAAAATAGTGTGGATCATGGGTGCTTACATACATGGTTGAGTCCAAGACCCAATAGGCTTAAGCTTTTGGGTTAAGTTAGTCTTCACCGATGTGTATCAAGCCCACCCATAGGTTCCTTCGTCCTAACAAGTGGTATCAGAGCCGACCATTCGTAACTCTGGGCGAGCGAAATCATAAAAGTCGAGACGTGAATCTAATTCTCTTGACGTGCTAACAGTTGGAGGATCAAGTGTGTGATCGAGGCCAATAAGGATCATCTAGCCCTGAGATGGATTTGAATAGGGTCAAGACGTGGGAGGTAAGATTGATTCGGAGGCACATGAAATGCAATCTGCGGCACGTAAGGCACCAGTGATAAAGCCCACTTGAGCAATTGTTGGGGAATTAGGCTTACTCCCATAAGGGAAATGGTTTCCGTTTAAGGGGGAGCGGTTGGAACTCACAAGTGAGAGGAAGATTGTTCAGAATTCCACTTGTGAACTTGTCTCACATTGGAAAATTAGAGTGCATCATGGGGGCTTATATACATGGCTGAGTCCAAGACCCAATAGGCTTAAGCTTTTGGGTCAAGTTGGTCTTCACCCATGTGTATCAAGCCCACGCATAGGCTCCTTCAGTCCTAACAGTATACATGCGCGCACACACACACACACACTTAATAACCATAATTAAATAAAGCCACAAACTAAATGTTTATTTTTTTTCTTCTTTTTTCTTGTTTTTTCATGATTAAAAGATGATGAAATATGATATATTTCATTGGAAACATTTTTACAATTTCTGAAGAAGTTCAAAAATTATAATTGCAAAAATAAAACAGTGTGATTATGATTTACAAAATAACAGGTATCTCTCTGTAGACGAAAAAATAAATTGAATTTATTTAAAAGTGAATAATTTGAAAGTTTAGAAGGCATTGATATAAAACACACATGTTGTATATAAAAATAAGGCATACTTGCAAATAGGGCTGCAAACGGACATGACAACGGTTTTATTAAAAAAATCAATGAATAAGCTTAAACATAGTGAAGCTCAGATTACATCAACTCATTTGAATTCCTACTTACGCTGCACATGTTTTCACTTAAAAGTAATATGTAGATTTTTTGATCAGCTTTAAATGAACATATAAAGCTATAAAAGGATATGTATGTATACATTGATTCACAACTAATGCACAATTCTACTTGTCCGTCTTAATCTGGTTGATCAGAGAAATCTAGTTAATTAATTGCTCAAACAGTAAAAACCAATCTTCAAAATAAAATTATCTATCCATGTCTAATTACGGAGAGGGAGAGGGAGAGGGAGAGGGAGAGGGAGAGAGAGAGAGAGCTTAAAAAATAGTTAGGATTAATGTTTTCCCATTTATATATATATAAATAGCTAGATGTCCAGCTAATTAATACCGTTTATAACCCCATGAGCCTGCATGCCTGCAGGTACGTACTATATATTGATCGACTCTCCAAAATAGCATAGGCCTAGCTTTCTTTCCGGATGCTATTTACCCTAATTATGCTTCTTCACGGATGAACAACTTGTAATGGATTAACAGACAGCTCCTGCGTCCCCCACTCCTTTGGCTTTGCACCAATTCCTCAATCCTTCCAGCTCATACTTGCATGCATACCTAAATCTGAGTCTCCTCTCCCCAACCCACGTTATAATCACCACCTCCCCACCTCCTCCCCACCTCCTCTATTAATGTAGATCAATTCATTTCTCAAACCTTTTCTCTGCTTCCTCTCTCCCACAATATATCGATCCACGACGAACGCACCCGCGCCCTTCTTCATTAATATCATCAGCATGAGCTTGAACTGCCTAACCTGCCCCACCATGCAAAGAACAGACTCGGACGGCAATACTAGATATGAGCCCTACAAGCCTCCAATGATACTTTGTTGCCCCAAGATTAGTCGGAACTGGTCCGGGAACTTAGCCCCGCCACCTTACGAGGAAATGAGAAGTGGGCCTTTTGCAAAGAAAGCGAAGAAGAGCCACCGACACCTCCGCAGCACCAACGATGCAATGCTCGAGGGGGCATTCATGGAGGAGGAGAACACCGAGCCGAGGCTGGTGCGGAGCTGCGGGATGAGAAGGGATTGGAGCTTTGAGGATCTGAGGCAGAGAAAAGGTGACAGCCGATGTTGGGCAAGGAAATATTGATCGTTCATGCGTGTGTGTGCATGTATATATATGCATCGTTTATTCACCACCTTGCTTGCAAAATTTGTACCCTCTCCATTATTTTCCTTTTACATTAGGATGATTACTGTATTTTTAGTACATATATTGTGTGATATATGTGTTGAGCCAATGGAGAATATTGCAGATGCGCTGCTTGCAATTGATCAAATGGGTGGAAGAAGGTTTCTCAGTTTTGAATGTGTACGTTGTGCATTGCAATTAAGGGTTTAGACCAATTATCATTAATTAATTTCCTTCTTGTTTGTGTTCGTGGGCAAAAAATCCATATATTCATGAATATTTCAATCGATGCACACCCCAACGTAGCCAATCATTTTACAATCAGATCGGTAGTTTCCCCTTATTTAAAAAAAAAAAACATATATATATCAAGAATTTTCAGTTTATGATTTTATATGGGTATTCGTTGCGCTCTCTCCGTCCTATCCTTTATATAGGGTGACATTGTTGTCCTCAGCTTATTCAATCAGAAGAAAAGTTCAACTAAACCAATTAGTTTGTATATTCACGTGGTTTATTTATTGCTTATAAGTCTTCCATGTTTTTTGTTTTTTGGTTCCCCTAGCTAGCTAGCTATCAATCAATTTTCCTCTTGCTAGATTGAATTGTAACCAAGTGGGTCGATTAAGGAGATAAAAAAAAAAAAACTAATTAAAATCATGCATGAATAAATCTTTGAGACTGAAGAAAGTGTCGCTTACAGAAATTAAAACAAGATAAATATTGAAGCTATGCCGCAAATAATATATTATATTTTCACAACTTCCGTATATGTAGTTATGCTCATATATATATATATATATACACACGGAGAAACCCCTTATTCAAAAATTTCACAATTTGAAGCTGTAGATATTGGGGTACCATCAAATTATAGAATAGCCATAATGACCATATATAGCTGAATGTGTAAGATCTGATTTTGTAAAATGTTATCAACATGCATGCTACCTAGTTTTCTTCCATCGCACGCATTTGACAGTGGCTTAATAACTAATCATGATGGATGGTATGGCCAATGGCCATAATCAAGTCTTGTTGAGTGGCAATATATATATACATACGCACACACACGAAACGAGAGAAGGACATAAACAAAGAAAATCCAGAACTAAAAACACCCAGCGAAATATAAACACAGCACAGAAAGCCAATGAAAGACCCTGGATCGGCCGTGAGAAAAGATAGATGCAAGAAATTAATCCTGAAAGCTTAATTTGCAAGGCTTCAGCAACAGGAGACCATTGGAACAGTAAAGTCTCAGCACACAGCACCACGTATATCTTTGCCTATTGCAAATTAATTTACATGTTTGATGTGTGGGAATGGAATGGAATTGAGTAATGTTGGAAATTAAAAATAAATAAATAAATTAAACTTGATGTATATTCATTGTGTTTGGTTCAAGTATATGAAAAGTCTTTTAAATTGAGAATTGCAATTATTATGGATTTATGTACTAGATTCTAAGTGAGGCCTATATATAGACATGTACTCTACTTATTTGAGTCAAGTAGAACAAATTAAAAACATCAAAATGCTAATCTTTTATCCACTTCTCTCCATTTACTTTGCATCCTCTATTTCTAAGAAAGTGGTATAAGAGCTTAACGTGTATCTAGTGTTTCAAATGATGACAAATCCATTTTAAATCCCTCTCCTTACCAAAGATAATTTTGATAATTGGAGTATTTGAATGGAAACCTTACTTGGATCTCAAGATGTTTGGGAGATAGTTGAAAAAGGCTACATAGAATCACAAGATGGGGTTACCTTGAATGATGCACGGAAGGATCCTTTAAAAGATTCAAGAAAGAAGGATCAGAAGGCGCTCTCCCTCATACATCATGGTTTGGATGAAGTTATATTTGAAAATTTTTCTAGTGTAACTTCTTCAAAACAAGCACGGGATAGCCTACAAAACTCGTAAAATGAGTCGATAAAGTGATAAAAGTTCATCTCCAAATACTAAGAGGTGAGTTTGAAACACCACACATGAAAGATTTTGAATTCATTTTTAATTACTTTTCAAGACTTTTGGGTATTGTTAACCAAATGAGAAGATACAACAACAACAAAATCAAGACTTAAGTCCCACTAGGTGGGGTTGGTTATATGAATCATTTTCCGTCAATTTATGCGATCATGGAACATTTTTTTTTTTGTTTGCAGATTCAAGACTATTAAATCCTTACTTACTATATCATTCCAAGTTAATTTAGTTCTACCCCTACTCCTTCTACTGCCCCAACAGTAACTAATTCACTCTTCGTCATTGACGCACTATGTGGCCTACATTGGAAGTGTCCATACCATTTAAGTCGTCTCTCTCTTATCTTATTTTCTATAGGAATTACAACTGACTTACTACGAATGTGTTCATGCATTTTTATCTTGGAAAATTTTACTTATTTAAAATATTTTTCTTCTTCGTCGCCCAACATTCTAATCAATGTAGCATAACTGGTCTTATAGTCCTCCTATAAAACTTTCCTTTTAATTTTAAGGATATTCTATTATCACAAAGCATATTTGAAACACTTCTTTATTTTACTCAACCTACTTTAATTCTTTGCATTACATCATCTTCAATTTATCCTTCACCTTGCATAATAGATTCAAGATATCGAAATCTACAAGTGTTATTTATTTCTTCATCATCTAGTTTAACTTTGTCTTCAATATTCCTCCTACCATTACTGAAATTATATTTCATATATTCAGTCTTATTTCTACTTAACCAAATGAGAAGATATGGTGAAGATTTGCAAGATGCTCGAGTGACCAAAAAAAAAATCCTCTAATCATTGGACCCAAAATTCAATTATGTTGTTGTAGCCATTGAAGAATCCAATGATTTTGAATCCATGATGGTTGATCAACTCATGGGGTCTTTGTAAGCCCATGGAGAAAGTCTTATTAAGAAGAAGCAAAAATCATTGAAGCAAGCTCTCAAAACCAAACTTTCTTTCAAGGACAGAGAAGAAATTTATGAAAGAAGAGGGCAAGGTCATGGTATGAGGTCAATGAAGAGGAAGATGAAGTGATTCCAACTCATCCAATAATGATGATAGGAATCAAAATTATCAATTTATTAAAGGACGTGGAAAAGGATCAAACTTGAGAAGACAAAGGTATGCAAAATTTTAAATTATTAGATGTTGTAATTGCAACAAATATGGTCATTATTCATATGAGTGTAAAACTCTTGACAATGTTGAAGAAATGAACAATTGTGTTGGAGAAGAAAATGAAAAGGTCAAGCATACTCTACTGCTAGCATACAAAAGAGATAGAGGAGAAGAAAAGAACACATAGTATCTTGACACTAGAGCAAGTAATTATATGTGTAAAAATAAGAATCTTTTCATGGAGCTAGATGAGTCGGTAAGTGGGAATTTTACATATGGAGACTTGTCCAAGATTTAACCAAGGGGGAAATGTAAATTATTAATTCAGCTAAAATATGGAAGACATCAATTCATCACTATTGTATACTATGTACCAAATATGAAGAATAAAATTTAATGTTTGGGACAACTCTTAGAAAAAGGATACAATATCCCCATGAAAGATCATAATCTTTTGATAAGAGATTCTAAAAATTGCTTGGTCACAAAAGTGATGACGACGGAAAATAGAATGTTTAAACTAAACACTCAAACTAATGTTGATAAATGTTTGAAGACTTGCTTGAATGTTTCCTCCTAGATTTGCGTTGTGCAAAGATTACCAATGCACAACAGAAATACAAATCAAATCGAATTGTGCAATGCAGCAACCAACGATGAATAATACGGAAACAATCAATCACACAGATAATAAAAGAAAGAAAATAATCAATGACAAAAGAGATTATGTGGTTCAACAATGTTCCTACGTCCATAGGAGCAGACGAATGATTTTCACTATCTTAACAAACAAGGGTTACAATATTGTTTATATGCTAACCCTATGGATATAAAATGCTTAGAAAGTTCATAAAGTGCCCTTATAGCAATCCCCAAAGGAAAATCCTCCGAAATCTCCAATCTACTGATCTTCCTGATTCAAAATCCGTAATCAATGCCAAACAAGATCATCGATGGCTTTAGGCAACCTGTTGATGGCTTAATATCAAGACTGAAACATGAAGACTAAAACCATCCACGGTTTCATGCAAACCATCGATTGTTATCTCCTAAGGGTAAACTGTTGACCAAATTGTCGACGGTTTCTTCTTGTAGTCCAGTTCCTTGTTCTTGCTTCACCATGCTTTCCCTGTGCATGTATTCCACTCAATATATGCCACATAATCCAACAATTTCCACCTTGGCGATAATCACCCCTTAGGAGAAATATGAAGCATAATCCACAGCTCCACCTGGGACAGTAGATTGGAACGTCTCCCATCTAGCACCTGGAGATGTTAATCAAGTCCAAGAAATGCTTGAACTTGTCCGTTGTAACACGTTTTGTTAACATATCTATTGCATTCTTAGACATGTGAATTTTTTCAAGTAGTAGTTCACCAAAAGCAACCAGTTCCCTGATCCTGCGAAATCGCACATCTATGTGCTTAGTCCTTATATGAAACACTTGGTACTTCGCCAAATAGATGGCACTTTGACTATCACAATGCATCAAAACTCCACCTTGCTGGATACCCAACTCCTTGATCAGTCCTGTAAGCCACAAAACTTCCTTGCCGGCCTCAGCCACTACTATGTGCTTCAATTCAGTAGTAGATAAAGCAACAAGTGATTGCCCATGGACCTCCAACAAATATGCCCTCCCATAAGGGTGAATACATACCCTGTGGTGGACCTGCTATCATCCAAGTTCCCTATATAGTCTTCATCCACATAACCTACAACTCAAGGATCACCCTTTTGTCTACTTAACATAATACCATAGTCTGTTGTACCCCTCAAGTACTATCTGAGAATTTACTTGATTGAATCTCAATTTTGTCGACACGAATTCGAAAAAAACTTTGCTCACCACACTAATAGTTTGTGCTAGGTCCGGTCTTGTACATACCATAGCATACATCAGAAACCCCACTGCACTGGCATAGGGGACCTTCAACATGTCATGAATGCCATCATCCGTCTTTGGGCACTGGGCGGTTAACCTAAGATGATTCTCTAACTATGTACTCACTGGTTTAGCATTAACCATGCCAAACCTCTCCAACACCTTCTCCACATAGCTGCCCTGAGATAACCACAATCTCCTTAAAGCTTTGTCCCTGTGAATCTCCATCTTAAGAATCTTCTTGGCCGCACCCAAGTCTTTCATGTCAAACTCTTTACTCAATAGAGTCATCAACTAATTTATCTCAGTCATATTCCTCGTAGAAATCAGCATTTCATCAACATTAAACAATAAAAATATAAGTGAGCTGTCCTTAGGATTCCTCACATAGACGCAACAATCATACTCACACCTCCTGTAGCCAATCCGGATCATGTAGGAGTCAAAGCATTTGTACCATTGCCTTGGAGACTACTTCAATCTGTAAAGTAATTTCTTCAATTTAAAAATTAAGTGCTCCTGTCCAAGTTGAATAAACCCTTCTAGTTGTACCTTGTAAATCAGATCCTCCAAATCACCATGGAGAAACGCTATATTTACATCCATCTACTCCAAATTCATGTCGTAATGTGCCACCAATCCCAATACTACCCTGATGGAATTGTGTCTGACCGCAAGGGAGAATATATCATCATAATCAACCCTTTTCTCTGTGAGTAGCCCTTTGCTACTAATTGAACCTTGAACTTCTCTCTTTCTTTTTCTGAAACTACTTCTTTCTTCCCATAGACCCATTTGCATCCTATTACCCTCTTTCCTTTGGGAAGCTCCACCAATTCCCACATCTGGTTCTTATGCAAGGACTCCATCTCCTCCACCATAGCACCCATCCATCCACTTTTTTGCATCACCTCCTGAAAAGTAGTAGGATCCCCGCTACTAGTAATAAGTGCATAAGACACTAGATCATCAAATTCGTACCTCGAAGGTGGCCTAATAGTGTGTCTGGGTCTATCTACAACTATACTATGTTGCTGTTGGTCTCCTGAGCTAGAACTCCTTGCATCTTGACCATTGTCAGCTCCACCTTGAGTTTCTAACTCCACCTGCACCACATGTTCATTGCTATAGTAGTTTTCTGGCACCTATTTCTCTTCTTCTTACTGAGTATGCCTTAACATGGCTTTCTCATAAATAAAAAAAAAATAGCGACTCTAATGATCACCACCTTGTTTGCCTTTGGATCCCACATCTCGAACCCTTTCACCCCTTTATGATACCCCATAAAGATGCATGGTCTAGAATTTGCCTCAAGCTTTAATCTTTCCTTACTAGGAATGTGCACATAAGTTGGACACCCAAATACTCTCAAATCACAGTAGTCTACCTCGATTCCTATCCACACCTCCTATGCAACTTTCCCATCTAGTGCCGCCCTTGTTGATTTGTTAATCAAGAAACACACCATATTTACTGCCTCTTCCTAGAAGTTCTTCGCGAGCCCTTCATTCAACTTGAGACATCGAGCTCTTTCAGTTATGGTTCAGTTAATCCTTTTCACCACATTATTTTGTTGTGGTGTCTTGCATTCTGTGAAATGTCTCATATTGCCATGGTGCTCGCACAACTCCATGAACCTCGAATCACTGTACTCATTTCCATTGTCTATCATGAGGCATTTAATCTTTCTCTTGATCTAGTTTTCCACCTCAGCTTTACACAATTTCAACTTGGCAAATGTCTCTAACTTGTGCCACATGAAGTACACCCAAATCTATCGTGAATAATCATCAATGAAACTCACGAAGTACATAAGCCCTCCTCGTGATGCTACTCTCACTAGCCCCCAAACATTTGAATGAATGTAGTCAAGAATTCCCTTTGTCTTATGCATGGCTACCATGAACGGTACCCTATTCTATTTCCCAATAACACAGTACCCGTAGAAATCCAGGTTGCATGATTTGACCCCTTCAAAATATTTCTCCTATAGAGCTCCATCATTCCATGCTCACCCATATGCTCTAATTGCATATGCCACAAGACAGTGCTATCTGACTCAAACTCTGTAGCTATAGTTCCACTTACAACTGTGGTGCCTAGCAATGTATAAATATTCTCTGGTACTTTCTATCACTTTATCATGGTTAGAGCACCCTTACTCACCTTCATTATCCTACTTTTAAACTTGTAACTAAACCCATTACAGTCCAAAGTACCGAATGAAATCAAATTCTTCCTTAACTCCAGTATATGCCTAACATCGCATAACGTCCTCACCACACAAGCATACATTTTAATTCTGATGTTCCCCATTTTGACAATTTTGCATCAAGCATCATTCCCCATCAGAGCAAAACTATAATTTACCAATTTGTAGGTGGTGAACTAGTCTTTGTTGAATGACATTTGATAAGAGCATGTTGAATCTAACATCTAATAATTTGTGAGACCATCTAAACTAGATTAGACCAAAAGCATATCACCAACACAGCTCCTTGAGTCTCGTTCTTCAACTATATTTGTCGAGTTTGATGTACTTCTTTATTTTTTTTTGCATTCCCCTTCTTCCCCCTACAAAAAAATAAGGTTATTATTGACGGCTTAGTGACAATATTGAATTCGTAACTAAGGTGGCGGTGACCATTATTTATTAGTGACGGTTTTTAAAACCGTCACTAATAATAGAGTATTAACGACAGTTCTATTCCATCACTAAAAGCCTAAGACCGCCACCATTAACTTGCACATTTTTTCGACTGAAAATCATCACTAAAAGTCATATATTAAAACCATTACTAATACTCACCAGCGGTACTATTAATGACGGTTGTAGAACTGTCACTAAAGTATTGAACTAGAATTACTAAAAAATTGATAAATCATTAAAAATTCGTAGAAACTAGTAATTATATTTTAGCACACATAATATTGAACCAAAATTACTGAAAAATTCATAAGTCATTCAAAATTCATATACAAATTGTTCAAAAACATCATATACATGATCATTTCGGATAACGAAAAATATTTTAAAAAAATACTACATTCGACTATAGTGCTCAGCATTGTTCTCAACTTCTTATGACAGCCAGCAGACCCTACAAAGTAATATTATACCAAAAATTAGTATACAATTTCTGAATATATATGTACGTACTATAAGTAAAAATTATTTTATAACAAAATTATCAGACATAGTTAAAAAAAAAAAAGTAATACAATTTTAAATAGTTAAGTTTGATCATTCAGATTCTCCCTCGTATGTTTGAATTGGAAACCTCAGTATTTAAAATCAACTAAGTTTACTAAGTTCACCTCAAAGCGGATCATTTTAAATTGGGGAGGAGTTTTTTGGCATTATCAGCTCCGGCACACTGAGTTCAATGTCACGGACGCATTAGGACCGACTCCACTCAGTTTGGACCTCTTGTGCCCGACTTAGACACCAAAGTGCTTAAATCTACTAGGTTTGCTAAGTTTGTTTGTATTCAAACTTTGTTTCTAAGTGCAAAAAAGCTCCCGGGGAGGAGTTTTGGCACACCATCAGTTTCGACATGTCCAACTCAATGTAACGGATATGTCGGGATTGACCACACTTGGTTTAGACCTCATATGCCTGACTTGAACACCTGAGTGCTTAAATTCACTAAGTTTGCTATGTTTATTTGTATTCTAACTTTGCTTCTAAGTGCTCAAAAGCTCCCAGAGAATAGTTTTTATGCACTGTCAGCTCCGATATGTCTAGCTCAATGTGACAGACGCTCGGTCAAACCCCACATCATATTGGACCTCGTACGCCCGAATTGGACACCTTAGTGCTTAAAATCAACTAAATTTACTAAGTTCACTTCTAAGCGCATAATTTTTAATCGAGGGGGGGGGGGGAGGGAGGTTTTAGGCACCATTAGCTCCGACCTATCAAGCTCAATGTCACAAATGTGTTGGGATTGACCCCACTTGGTTTGGACCTTGTATGCCCAACTTGGACACCTGAGTGCTTAAATCCACTAAGATTGGTAAGTTTTTTTTTTTTTCCTAACTTTACTTTTAGGTGCACAAAAAGCTCCCAAGGAGGCATTTCTAGGCACCGTCAGCTTCAGCATGTCGAACTCAATGTCATAGACGTGTCAGGACTGACGCCACTCAGTTTGGACCGTGTATGCCCAACTTGGACACCTAAGTGCTTAAAACCACTAAGTTTGCTAAGTTTATTTGTATTCTAACTTTTCTTCTAAATACGCAAAAAGCTCATAGGGAGGATTTTTTAAGCACTGTCAGCTCTAACACATCCATCTCAATGTGATGGACATGCTAGGGACTTACCCTACTCAGTTTGGATCTCGTATGTCTGAATTGGACACTTGAGTGCTTAAAATCAACTAATTTTACGAAGTTAGCATCTAAGTGCATAACTTTCAATAGGGGAGGGGTTTTTAGGCACCGTTAGCTTTGGCACATCGAGCTTAATGTCACAGACATGTCGAGACTAACCCCACTCAAATTGGACCTTCTATGCTCTACTTGGACACCTGAGTGCTCAAATTAACTAAGTTTGCTAAGTTTGTTTGTATTTTAACTTTGCTTCTAAATGCGAAAAAAGCTCTTGAGGAAAGGTTTTTAGACATCGTTAACTTCGCCATGTCTAGCTCAATGTAACGGATGTGTTAGGACTTGTAACGACCCAAAAACAATAAAAAAATTTTTAAAATTTTCAAAAAAAAAAATTAAAATTTTTTTTATTAATTAATTTATTATTATTGATAAAATTATTTAAATTAAGAAATTTGAGGATTTTGGATATATATATATATATATATATATATATATAAGTATATATAAGTAAGTATATATAAATATATAGTATGGATAAAGGAAAGAAAAAAAAAAAAGGAAAACTTAAAGGCTAAGTTTCTGGAGAAGCAGGAAGAGGAGAAGAAAGAAAAGAAAAAAAGATTCACGCGCAGAACAGCAGGGAAAGAAAGAAAGAGAAAAAAAAAATTCTCTCAACTCAAGTTCTCCACTCCTCTTCTCTCTACAATTTTGTGGCGGATTCTCATCTAATTGAAAATCCAAAAATACTACTAGACTCCATTCTTCGCCACCGACATATCTACCGAAGTGGATTTGTCGTAGAAGTAACGTGGGTATATCTCCTGGGGTAAGACAAATTCTCATTCTTACCTCAATTTTTCTTAAATTTTAAGTCAAATGGGTGATCGGACACCACCACGAGAATTTAGGGATGATTCTCTACAAGTCTAACAGAGCAGATTTCTCATGGGGTCGTTGTAAAAATAGCCCTAAAACTAGGATAAATGGGTTATTTAGAAATAAATTGGTATTTAATTATTGTAAATTAGGAAATTTTAAAATAATATTTTATTGGGGTTGATTTGATTGAATCAGGGTTCAGGTGAACGTCGCGGGTATAATTTTGGGAGCCCTGCAGGCGTGATCAAGGGAATCAGGTAAGGGGGAATAAAATTATATCAGTATTTTATTAAGGTAAACTAGTTATTTACTAGAAAATGATGATTTTGTTTAAGATTTATATTTGGGATAATTGCATATGATATTAAATTCGTGTGACATGAGAACAATTTTCCCTAATAAATTGAATATGAATTACTGTGGTATTTAGGTTTGCATGCGGGGATGTTTGGAATGATTATGACATGATGAATGAATTTCTATGTTTGACTCATGTGTGAAAATGTATTGATTTGTTGGATTACTGTGTGGGAATGTGGATATGTTGGATACCTATGTGGTAATGCATGGATGCGTCTGTGTGAACTAATTGGTTTGGTTATTCGTATGCATCTCAATATAACGTTGACATGAGGAGGTTGTTATATTGCCTAAATATAAATCATGATATGACGTTGGTAGGTCGAGGAACTCGTCATATTGTCATTTATAGAGGTAGGACATTGGCAGGTCGATGAGCTTGTTCTACTGATGTATGACGGGTAGGTCATGGGGATTGGATACTAGTGAATAGTGGTGCATGTGTGGGCCACGTGTCGCGAAAGCTGGAGTGGTGCCTGTGTGGGCCACGTTATATCTTGTGTGGATAATGGCGCCTGTGTGGGCTATATTATGTACCCTGTGTGGGTAGTGGTGCCTGTGTGGGCCACGTTATATCCTGTGTGGATAATGGCGCCTGTGTGGGTCATGTTATGTATCCTGTGTGGTAGTGGTGCCTGTATGGGCCACGTGTAGATAAGAAGTACATAGGTGCCTATGTGGGCCACGTACTGATATGTATGCATTTGCTCTATCTGGGCCACGTATTGAGGACATTGGAAGACGAAGTATAAGTTGTGTGATTCTTGTGTGGATGTGTTGTGCATGTGAATTTAATTAAAACATAATAGTAATGGTATAACATATTGTGAATGCATGTGTGTGCATGCAGCAAGGTAAACATACCACCGGGGGCTTGTTGAGAAAGGCGAGTGCTCTGTTAGGTAGTTTCTTGGTATAAGTGCAAAGGGATGCTACTTGTATGGGCGGGTAGACCTCCCGATCCTCGGAAACCTTTGCCTTTAAAATGATAAAGATATGTATACTGGTGGCGAGGTAATTCTTCACCTGAGGGTTTACTGAGTAAGGTGAGTGCTTTGGCAGGTAGTTTTTAGTACCAAAGCAGAGGGAAGCTACTTGTATGGGCGAGTAATCTTCCCTATCCTTAGGGACTTTCTCCTACATAAAAATTATATATTTGTGCATATTGGATGTGTGTATAATATTAGATGTTAGGGATGTTATTAATGGTACATTTTCTCAGTTGTTATTGATATTATGTGAGAAGTAGTTTATTTTGATATGTAAATATTAAAACTCATTTGTCACACACTGTTATAATTTATTCCACCCTTATTGAGAAGTGTCTCACCCTAGTGGATTAACAATTTTTCAAGTTCTTCTGAAGACCGGGTTTGAAGGCCTAGACTGGGATTGTATTTGGTGGTTTCTTTTTGGGGTATTGTGAGATACTAGTGTGTATATATACACCAGTATCTCACACATATATATATATATATATATATATATATACAGATGCATTTGTATTGGGTTATGTTTTAAATATATACTGGTTGTGGATATGGATATCTGGATGTTGTAGTGTTCGTTTTTGGGTTGTTATATATAACTCTGGTATTTATTGGAGGTTATTTATTTATGTTCCACTACGTGCATGTTAATTATGGTATCAGATGCAGGTGATTGGAACACGTGGCACCCGAGCCCCACTTGGAGGGTTTCGAGTCGTCACAGGACTGGCCCTACTCATTTTGGACTTCGTATGCCCGAATTTGACACCAAAATGCTTAAAATCAACTAAGTTTACTAAGTTCACCTATAAGCGCATAATTTTCAAATTGGGGAAAAGTTTTTGGGCACCATCAACTCTAACATGTTGAGCTTAATACCATGGATGTGTCAGGTTTGGCCCCACTTAAATTTGACGTTGTATGCCCGACTTGGAGGCTACAAAAACTTCAACCTCACCTAAGATGTAACGGCTCGATTTTCTACAAATTTTTTTTTCAACCCAATAATAAACAATAATAATCGATCATCTAATAAACATCTCTGATACCATATATCAATATGACCCCATCTGAAGTGGGGTACCGGGTAGTCCGTCCATCAAAACATAGTATCCATGCAGCGGAATATATAAAGTATCTGGGTTCCCATATACAATACCAGAGTGCTATAACCTTTATATTATACATATACTACCCTAATAATTCAAAAAATACTCTCGGGGTTATACAAAACATATCCCCAACTCTAAAACATTTACCCTGAATACTAGGGTAACAAGATCTCCTCTACCTTGGAGCTCTCTCTCTTTGTCTGTCCTGATTTCCTGAAATGTTTAAATTCTAGGTGAGACACCTCTCAGTAAGACGAAATAAATTATTGACAGTGTGTGGCAACATGAATTTTTTTATATCATAGCACATTCATTTAAATAATTATATCATCTGAGAAAAACATACAGATTTGTACTCATAGTGATATATATATATATATATATATATATATATATATATATATAAACATAGTTTTATAAGCTTTCATATCTCATCATCATATATCAACATGTTTTCATAAGCTTCCATTTCTTGTAATCATATTTCAACGTGTTTTCATAGGCTTTTGTTTCTCATAATCATGTTCTAGCTCATGAGTATCCACCTGTATATAACACAATGCATCTATAACTCATAGTTGTTCATTTCTTATTTCATTTCATTTCATTTCTATTCATATTCTAGCCCATGAGTATCCACTAGCATATAACACAACGCGTCTGTAACTTATGACTGTTCATTTTTCATTTCATTTCTCATATTCATATTCTAGCCCATGAGTATCCACCATCATATGGCACAATGCGTTTGTAACTCATAGCAGTTCATTTTTCATTTCATTTCTCATATCCATATTCTAGCCTATGAGTATCCACCAGCATATAGCACAACGCGACTGTAACTCATAGCTGTTCATTTTTTATTTCATTTCTTATATTCATATTCTAACTCATGAGTATCCACCAGCATATCGCACAACACGTATGTAACTCATGGTTGTTCATCATATTATAACAGTCAATTATCACGTCTGTAATAAGAAACCATCTTGAGGATATTCATGTCACATCGTCATGTATTCACCCCACATGATTGGGTTGTGTGGCCCGTATGCGAGACCTAACGGTGGCTAGCCTATCAGGTTAGATCAAAACTAAACATGTATGTAGTATGATTGGTTTACCCAATCTTGGTTTGGATCCCAAGGGGTAACTTTACTCTTCTCGAGCCCAGTCGACTGTCTCGCCACACTTTATACAAGACGTGTGGTTGCACTAACACATATGCTAGCAACGGTACGGTGCTCTCTGTATATCTTTGGTCCATTAGGATTCACATTTCTACATTTCTGTATTCATATTTCATCTTGTTTGTATATCTTATCATTTCTGTATAATTCTCATCATATCTATATACATTTCATTTCATCACATCTGTATAACACATATTTGTGTATATTTCATATCATCATATTTGTATCAAACATGTATGTATATATTAATGAGTCCCTAAAATACATTATTCTAGACCCTCATTTACCTTTGCTTATCCTCATTTTATTATGTATTTACCCAGAGTTATCATTGCTCAAAGCTATGCAAGGTTTTTTTGTCTTTTCAGGAAAAACAGGTTAAAACCATGGAGTAAGGCATTACAAGAATCCAAAGAGGATTCGGAGGATTCAAAGCTCGAATTCAGACGTTTAGCCAAGATCCAGAAGCTTCAGATCATAAATATACAAGAAGATGACACTCGACCATATGGTGCGACCAGAAACACATAAGGGCAACCTAGTCTTCCACTGCAAACTCCAAGGTTCAAACTGAGATCAGAATGCTGTAAGGTTCGACCAAGTGCTCGACCAAGTGACCCTCTGGGGCAACCACGTCGAGATACTCAGATAGAATTGAAATTTAGAAATATTGAGAGTCTATATAAAGTGTTCGATCAAGAGACCTTCAGGGGCAACTATGTCGAGATACTGAGATTTCCTGAAGATTGAGATACTACAAGTCTCGACCATCAAGACCCTGTGGCACCACGAAGTCGAAGATATTGAAGATTCGAATCCCTGACTTCTCGCGAGATCCGACTAGGGCACACACAAGAATGACAGACGAGTGATTTGTTCAATAGCAACGATCTTCTGTGCGAGATTTGCAGCAAACTTTCCTAATTTGTAAAACAAACCTTGTAAACCCTAGGGCCTATAAGTTTTCTTTATGAACACAAGCTCTAGGTTCCTCTTTGGCCACTCTTAGGTTAGTGATAGACCTAGGAAGTCATTGAGAGCCAAGTTAGAATAGAAGTAGAGTAGTTTCATTTCGTGTATGGAGTGTCTAACGTCTTGTGACAACCGGTGGTGTTCAAACAATAGCCGTGCATAGTAGGATCTCCTCTTGTACTTATGGTGTTCGTGACAGACGTTTGGAATGATAAAGGGATGATATTTTTACGCATGCTTTCATTTACTGCTTTCAATTTACTACTTTCCATTTACTTGTTGTGTGTTTGATGAAAGATTGCAGATAAGGATAAGCACTGCTACGTATCAGTCAAAGGGAAATAGTCGGCTATGGAACCGTAGAGGTGTTCGTTATCGTTGATACAGGGTATCTGGTTCCCTACCGCACTCCGGATGGTTGGTGCACCCTTGCCACCCTATGCCCTTGATCGCCCCTCTCCCGCTTTGGCCCGCTCAGGTTATTACTTCTATGGAAATCTGGATGAGTGTAATTAGAAGCATGGCGTCCAGCATTTGATTCAGACCACAGTATTGCTTCGTAGGAGTAGGGTAACTTGGAAATTTACTTGCATTCTAGTTGTTTAGATTTATTTACTTTCAGTTACATGCTTTTCAATAGTTGTTAGATAATTATAATTGCAAATTGTCATCTTTCACTTCTTTTTCATATCAAGGCTTTAGTAAACTGAATTGGAAGTGGTTTAATAACTGTGCTTCAAGTCTCCGTGGATCGATGTTGACTTTTTGAGTCTAATCCCTATTTTGATGCTGATAAAGCACATGTTTCTTATGTGTGTATTTAGCATGTGAACAGGTCTATTTATTTAACACACACATAAGGAAATGACGATGGAAGCTTGCAGGACTTAAAGAATATACGATTAAGGGCATTCCATGAAGACAGAAGAGCAAAAAGACAAAGAAGATGTTTATTTTATGTAATTGCATTTACTTTTTGAAATCTCTAGTTTGTAATAATGCATGCATCTGCATAATGTGTTTGAATTCTCAGAATGATCATAGATAGACCCTAGGGACTAGCACATCTCACCAAAAACCTTTTTCTAAAAAAAATAAAATCATACAAAGTTTTTGGAATAGCTTTAGGGTCAAAGTCAATGCTAAAACGAAGTTTACAAAAACTTTGGCCGACCAACACCGAATTTTTTCGATGTCTTCAAAAGGACCTAAAAATGATCCTAGGACACTCACTTATGCATACCCATACTTTTTCATTTGAAATAGGGTGATCGTTGGCTGAAACAGGACCGAAATGCACTAAGTGTGCACTCTCGGTCGATCGAACTTCCCTATACAAAATTACCCAGTCGACCGAACCGGTGTTGGGTCAACAAGTTGACCATACCCCAGTCGACCAAACTCATGCAGTTCACTTGGCCACGGTCGACCAAACTCCCCAGGGGTCAACTTTATTGACTTCCTGGTCGATAGAGAATATTTTGCATACAACCAACCTGGTCGACCGAGTTCCCACGTGTGGGAACTCAACAATCTGGTCGATCGACAGGCTTAGTTCAAAATCAGCCTAGTCAACTGAACCTCGCATGAAATGAAAATCGCCTTCAGACTTACATGTTCAGTCGACCGAACAGGCAATTCATTTTTAGCCCGGTCGACCGAACCCTAAGAACTTGGGTCGACCGAACTTGTCCTGGTCGACCAATGCTCTCTGGTTGCCTAAAAAATTTACCACGTTAACTTTTTTAAGACAATTTTAATTTTAATTAAACATCATTAATCTTTTTCTGAAATGGCCTTCGTGTCCCCAACGGTCATATTTTTCACAAACTCTATAAATACCCCCTCATTACTCCAAATTAGTAACTTTGATTTAACTCTAAATTTCTCTCTAATACTTTGTTAATCAAAGTTCCCCCAAGCCATTTTTATTGCAAAAATTTCTTCTTTGGGGAAAAATATTTTAAACAAATCTCTTCAACTCTCTTTCACTTGTTTTATCTCAAAATCATTTTCAAAAGAGAGCATGTTATTTTGGGCATTTTATTTGCATTTACATGCATATACTCCCACTTGTTATTTATTTGTTGAAAATCAATCTTTGAGAGTATTGCTTGCATTTCACCCAGTTATTTATTTGATAACTATTTTAGGAGAAATTATTTTACAGCACAAATATTTTGTTGAGTTAAATTCCTAAATTCTCCAAATGTTCTTTATTAGAAAAATATTTATAGGAGAACATAATACTCATATTTTCGTATATATATATTTGTGCATTGATTATTTAGAAAAAACACCCTTTACTCTACTGAGCTCAAATCATATCATAAGAGAGTGCATACATTTTTATAAGCTTAATGTGTACATCCATGCTTGTATTTAGAAGTTTAATCATATGTACAAAAATATTTTATTGTAACGGTTGGATTTAGCCCGGAATGGAACTGGGGAGTCTCAGCCCCGTAAATGAGACCGGTTCAGTTCAGCCCAGAATTGAACTGGAGAGTCTCAACCCCATAAGTGAGACTAGTTTGGCTTAATCTAGTAATTGAGTTAGGGTTTTCCTCGCCCCGCAAGGAGAGGATCTAAAAAGCTTTTGCTCTACCCAATTAAATGAGCAGGTATAGTGGAATCCTTGGGGGGTATGCCCAAGGCGAGGATGTAGGCTGGTTTGGCCGAACCTCGATAACAAAGTCACTCTCTCTATCTTATTTAAATTCTTGCACTTAAATTTAAGCATGTGTATGAATGTTTGTTTAATGTTTTAATTATTTACATACACACATTTAATTTAAATAAGATATACTGCGCACGTATATGTTTGCTTTCAGCGTTAAAATCACTTTACATACACGTGCATATGTTGAATGGGATATGATACGTGGTGAATCGGCGTAGTTATTTTAATTAGTGAAAAATATTTTAAAACCCAATTCACCCCCTCCCCCTCTTGGGATCACACCAATTCCAACAATCAATACCTGATTTACCCACTTTCTACTGAACTTGGGATAGTTAGGTTTTATAAATATGATTTTTGGTAGTTAAGGACCCAAGCCTTGGTAAGCCTACCAAATTTTGGCGTCATTGCCAAGGACTTGACTATGGTTATAAGCCAACTTCCGCTTTAGAGTATAATTGCTTTGTTCTTTTGATTTTCTCTCCTTTTGTTTTCACGTTCTTTGTTAATTTCTATTTTCATTATTTTATTTTCTATTTTTGATGTCTGAATCTATGTGCTTGCAAGTGTGTATGTTTGGTCTATGTTCTTTGGAACCCGAGATAGTTCCCATAGGTCTTGAGATTAAGAAACCTCCTAGATCCCTTAGGAAACCTATCTCTAATATAGAGAAAGCTAAGTCATATGAACTGAAAGCCATGGCAAAAAAAAAACCCACCGACTCCTACTGAACAAATCTCAGAACCCCACGCTCCCCATCTACCTGTGGTTGGAGAGCAACATCTTCGGATCCTTAGGGACTACTCTATACCTAATGCATACACCTTGCCGTTTTGCATCTGGTTCCCAGGATGTTTAGGCAACACAATTTGAGATAAAGACTTCCATCATCTTGATGCTGCCCAACTTTCATAAGAAATCGATAGAAAATCCTTATCAGCATCTAGATGAGTTCTTGGAAATTTGTTCCACCATCCACATACTTAATTTTAGTGATGATGCTCTTCGTCTTAAGCTTTTCCCATTCTTTCTAAAGAATAAGGCCAAATATTGGCTGACATCCTTAGAACTGAACTTGGTGACCAACTGGGCCACCATACAACAGTAATTTCTTAAAAAGTACTTCCCAATTGGGAAGACTAACTAGCTTTGGAGAATCATCACAAGTTTCTCATAGATGGATGGGGAACTTTTTTTTGAGACTTCGGAGCACTTTAGGGACTTGCTTTGAAAATTCCTACATCACCAAGTTCCTAAGTGGCAATTATTCAAAACTTTCTACAAAGGGTTGGCTAAGAGAGATAGGTCCATGGTTGATGCGTCGTGCGGAGGTACTTTCCTCACTAAGTAGGAGAACAAGGCTTGGATTCTCTTTAAAAATCTAACTGAAAACCCTTAACAACACATGGCTGCCACCCGCAGACTACCTCACCTATAAACTTCTAAATCTAAGGGAGTTTATGAGTTAACCACGAGCTAAGACCTAAGTCCTACTCAGCACACCATATCCCATAAACTTGATTAGTTTTTTTCTATACGACAACAACCACAATCGATGGCGTGTGTTGAAGTTTGTGCAATTTGTTTTTAACCTGCACATACATGTTATAATTGCCTACATGCGCCTTCCCAACTTGAGTTTGTGAAGGAGGAAATAAGAGCCACCCACTATTGATATGACCGACATACAAACAACTACGACTAAAATACCTAGGGTTTCGGACAGAAGCAACACCCCAATATCCCTTGGAGGCCACGAGCTCAAGACTTTCATGCCCAAAGACCTCCACAAAACCCGAGTCCTTCGCTCCCTTGACCATATCCAACTTTCCAAGATCCCCTTATTGCAATGCAGAGTACATCATTGTTTCAACAACCATCTACTCAACAAACTAACCATGATTCTTTTGAAGATATGGTGTTGAAAACCTTACAAAGCATTGATGTAGATCACCACGTGAAGCGGCAAATACTCCAGTCTCACTCAAAATCCATAGCTAAGATGGCGACCACTATGGGGCAACTCACTAGGTTAGTTAGTAGGAGGAATGAAGGTGAGTTACAAAGTTGGATGCAAAAAATGCCTCAGAATCAATACGGAATAGAAAGTGAGACTACAGTAGACTCTTCATTGCATAAAATACATGCCGAGGTGATAACCACACTTAGAAGTGGTAGGGAAATCAACAATAGTGTTGAGGAACCAATAAGCCAAGAAAAAGGTAGAGAAAAGAAATGGGCCAAAGCTATAGAAGTAAGCACCCCTCTTTCCCATGAGTCAAAAACAGACACTGAAGCATCTACCCTACCACAACATGAAACACTTCCTCAATGTATTCCTGCAGCCCCTTCCCCTGCAACTCTCCATGCACCCTTTAAATCTAAGAAGAAGACTACTGAATCCATCATGGACACATTTAAGCAAGTTAAGGTTAACATCCCTCTCTTAGATGCCATTAAACAAATACCTACATACGCCAAATTCCTCAAGGATCAATGCACGCAAAAGCGTAAATCAAGGGTGCATATGAACAAGCAAGTCAAGTTGACCAAGCATGCAACTTAAATCCTTTAAGGTCAACTCCCTCCTAAGCTAAAATACCCTGGCACTCCAACTATATCATGTGTAATCGGTAATTACACCATTGATAGGGACCTATTGGACTTAGGAGCCAACATGAACCTTCTACCATACTCGGTTTTCAAAAAATTTAATTTAGGAGAGCTAAAGCCCACCCCGGTAACATTAAATTTTGCTGATCGGTCGGTGAAAAAATCTTAAGGTGTAATAGAGGACGTCTTAGTTAAGGTTGACGAATTATACTATCTAGTTGACTTCATAGTCTTGGATATGGAATCCTTTGACTGAACAAAAGATCAGATCCCTATCCTATTAGGACGTCCCTTTTTGGCTATGACAAATGAATGTATTCAATGTAGGATAGGGATCACGGATGTGTCCTTTGGTAACATGTAGCTTCAGTTGAACGTATTCCATGCATCTTAGCATCCACCTGAAGACACCCATGATATGGACGTCAATATGATTAATGAGTGCGTTAAGGACGTTGCTCCTTTGATTTTATGGAGGAAACCTTTAAAGGAAATGATTCAACCTGAGAGCAACCCTTTATCTTACCCCGATGACCCCTATGAACATATTCTCTCAATTCATGATACAATATCTAGGTTAGAAGGGATAATATGGGTAAATGATACATGGTTCAAGAAAGAAGTGGAGGACACAATGCTTGTTATTGAACTAGGATGATTTTAAGGTGTATTGTTGACACATCTAGCTAAAGACAATAAACTTAGTGCTTCTAGAAGGCAACCCGATGGTTTTTATTTTCCATCTTTTTACCAAAATAAGAAATAAAAACTAAATAAATAAAGGGGTACAGAGGTAAGTGATCAAGCACGTCCAAAGTCAGAATTCAGTGCGACTTGGTCGGTGCACCATATAAGGTCGTTTAGAAACCCATTTTCCCCCTTGATCATTCAACCCTCCACAATCCACCACCCCAGTCCATCTTTGTCATCCCCACTTAAGACTTCGTCATCCAAACTTTGCCAGCGTCCATTGCTCATCAGCATTCTTCCGACAACCACTCCGGGAAGTCCTAGCACTAGCGACACTCTCACTTAGGTACACCATCTATTCAGTGCCGCTTAGGGTTTGGGTACGTGGTTTCACCTCCTCTCAATCCCTCCCTACATTTGTCTTTAGAATCTACCCTTCCCCCCCCCCCCCCCATAACACTAGAAAGTCTCATCATCCCAAATCTAGGGTTGCATCCAATCAACCTCAATCATCTCGGGCCCTTGCCAAGAGGAGAAGGATCCTTACTCAGTTGCGCAACGCAACGTCGTCAGAATCTGAACACCTCCCACCAAACCCAACTGCAACAAGAGGCCAGTCATCACAACCCCAACCAGAACCAGCAAAGCACCACGGAAGTCAGAGCATCCAAAGAATGACCTTGGATGACTACGATTTCCGCCCAATGTACACCTTCAATTGAGATGAGACGCGGGTTCATGAAAAGAAAGGATGTTGTGTCGATATCCTCGACCTGAGGAAGTTTGACCATTATACAACCCCACATGCATCCTCTTTTCACCCATCCTTGATTCGAGCATTTTATCAAAATATGCACCATGATTTGACAACGGGAATATGGTCCACTACTACCCATGGCATTGGGATTGATCTTACTTCCGCCTTAATTGACACGACCTGGCCACACGTAAAGACTGATGACACACCATGGGAGGCACTAGATTTTGCCTACGTACATCATATCATCCACCACATGTTGCATGATCAGTATTATGATGGCAGTAACATGGTACGTGGCACTTATACATCTTGAAGCGGACTACCTGATTATTTGCTTCTGTGGGATTTAATTCTTTAGTGCAACATATGCACCTCGGGGCATCATTTTGAGCGGCATGGCATTCATCTACAGGCGCCATATACAATATATATAAAGGAATTGAGTTGAATGTACCTCAGTTAATAGTAGATGAAAAGACTAATTTTTATCTGAGGAATGTGAAACACCCAAAGCAAAAAGGCTACTGCCTAAGCCTGCTCAGGGACAGCCCCATAAGGAGCTAAGACGACCCTTCATCCCCTATGCCCATCTTGTAATGCCTCGGACCCGCCACATGGGGCTTAAAGTGTTATGAGACCAACACGCGTCTCTGATAGCTTTCACGCAGCGAAAATAATAAAATAACCTCAAAAAAATATACCAAATTTTTATATTTACACATTTAGATCCATAATAATTACAACCTAATTCTTCATATGACAAAACCTGAATAAAATATAGATAACATAAAAAAGAACATAATTGTTCTGGTACAACTCGCAAAACTACCCCGCCCTAGAGCTATCTAAGCTCGATCACCTGGATAACCTGAAAAGATTTAATCAACGACGGGGTGAGACACCTATCAGTAAGGAATAAATAATTTATAATAGTGTGTGGCTGAAGTGTTTAATATATAACTAAAATATCCATGCAAACATGTTCACAATCCACCAGTAGCCAAAATATCACGCTCATAATCATACCATGGTCAACGTCTTTGTCATCCAATCATATACCCACATACATAAATATTTTACTGATTATTCCTGAGAATGGGGAAGTCTACCTGCCCATACAAGTAGATTCCCTCTACTCTAGTGCTAACATCAAGGCATTCACCTTTTTCAGTAAGCTTTTGGGTTATGTATCCAGGTAAAGTCATCGAGAATAGGGAAAGTCACCCGCCTATACAAGTGGCTTCCCTCTACTCTGGTGTCCACAAGTAATTACCAAAATACTCGCCTTCCTTAGCAAGCCCTCAGGTGGAGTAATCTACTTTACCTTAAATACTTAATTAGAGTTACTCATAACCATTGCCAAACATTTCACAAAGATCCACACAAGATAATCCACATAGTCTTCAACCATACCCACAAAGGGTCCATAACCATGCAGAATACAATCCACACTGGACTATCAAACATATAGTATACATGTCCATACAATACTGCTCCTCACAGGACTATCAATTACAACATACATGTCCACACAACACTGGTCCACACAAGACTAACCAATCACACAGATTACAAGGTCCACATAGGACAAACCAATCACACAGCATATATGTCCATATAGGACTGGTCCACACAAGACTAAACAAACCACACAGATTACAAAAAAAAAAAACTCTCCACTCATGGTAAATAGGTAAACAACCTTCTCATACCATTGCCAATGTTTACCTCCCAATATACACACCCATATAACGACCTCCTCATACCACTGCCAATGTTATATGATGGATATACCATGTACGATATAATGACCTCCTCATACCACTGCCAACGTTTTATCGTAATTTACATGAATCACAATACAAATCAATAACCAGCCTGACCAATCAATCACATCCACACAATTACAACAGTATACACAATCATCCAGTATTTTCAACCAAACAAAGTTCACAACCCAACAACATTCGCAACCATTATGATTTATCATTCCATAATACCCATATCCATTTAATTAACAAAAATGGTTTCAAGCCACACAATTTTTCCCAATATAATCTATAATCAAATCAACATTTACATTTCCTGCATCGTTCATATAATTATACCAAAATATATATATATATATATATATATATATATATATAAAATTTTATACCCAAATCTAACCGTTTAAAAAAAATATTAAAAATCTATTATAAAGTATTTCAACCTACCCACTCCTCGGGACTCAACCTAAAATCAACAAAATGAGACCTTGTATTCCAAAAATTCCAAATTCCTCAAATCTTAGTAAAACACCCTTATAATACTTCCTAGGCTCCAAATACCTCAAAATAGTAATAATACCTTAAATTATTTCACTTACCCTGGTTTTGGGATGTTTCCCAGACTTCTCAAATCGAAAATTCGTTCCACCTATACTGCAGAGAATCTTCCTAGGAGTCTCATGGTATCTTCTGGTCGTCAATCCGAGCTAAATTCGGCCTAGAATCGAAGAGAGAAGATAGTAGAGCTGAAATTATAGTGAGAGAGAGGATACATACAAAATATTTCGGGTCGAAATGAAAGAATTCGCTATTTATAGGCAATGAAAAGTAAGGTGTAGTCCCAAAAGGGGGGTGAATTAGATCATAAAAAAAAAAATTTAATTCCTTTTAAGAATCATCAACCTTCTTTTATTTCTTTGAGCTAATTCTTGACTTGTTTGTTTAATTCTTTAATCACTCAAGCACTTAGTTCTTTTAATTCAATCAATCAAGACAACTATGTAAACAACCAAGCAACCAAACCAATCATTCAAGTAACCAAGCCAATCATCCACAATTTGAAAACAAACAACCAAATGATTTGCCAAATACAAGTTACCTACAACACTTAAAATAGTTTGTTTGTTTATATAAGCCTTGTATATATAAAATTTGTACTTGCTGATATAAAGCCCTGTATTGATTGTTTTGCTTCTTCAATATAATGTGCAATATAACATCCAATCAACACAATATCTATACTCTTCTCAATATTCAGAACTCAACTAAACTCTCAGTTAATTTATTTTTTGGGCTGTTAACCAAGTAACGTACTCCTATATGGTTTTCGCAAGGTATAGTATAACCAACGTGCTCCCTTTTGGTTTCTGCAACCCAAATTAAAATTAGACTTCAAGTTTATTTGATTTCATAGTATATATGATTTCCAATTTAAACCATCCACACAATTTCAATATGCTGAAAATAAGGGAAATAGAGAGTGAGACCGAGATTTTTACTAGGTTCGACTTATACCCAGCCTACGTCCTCGCCTTTGGCAAACCACCAAAGGATTCACTAAACCTGTTCCTTTGAAGGGTGGAACAATACCCTTACAACACTCCTTGGTTAATGCTAGAGCCCGCCTTCTCCAAACGATATCCCCTCGTTCGGTCACTCCTTACATAGGTTAGAGCCCGCCTCTCTAAGCAATATCCCCTTTCTTAGCTAATGATCCAAACAATCCTTGGATTCGTCAATCTACAAGATATAAATCAAACATTTGTGTACAAAGAATTTGTTCACACAAAAAGCTGATTAGTACAACAATTTTCAACACAAATATACTTCAAAGTAAATCAATATAAAAAGACTAAAGCTCAATTGAGTTTAGATCACCAAATATATCTTTCAAGTATTGAAAGATTCAGACTTTGAAGGCTCTTCTTCGGAATTCGTATCAGCACCAACTCAGTAGTGGAAGTAGGATGAACACAAGAGAGATTGAGAGCTTTTAGAGAACAGTGATTGCTGGAAAATTTCTTGGTGTTAAAATCTTTGAAGTTTGGGGCTATTTATAGATGTTAAAAAAGATAATTCCTTGCCCCCTAAGTTTACTTGGAGTAATCCTCAAGTTTTTCAAAAGAGTAGTGCCTAAGAAATCCATTTAAAAAATCTTCCCGTTGAGAATTTTAAAAACTTTGTCGAGCGGTAGTTACTTGCCATGACTTGGCAGTCGCCTACCATAGAGAAAACTGAACAAGCAAGAAGGCTAGCAGTCGCCTGCTATAACCCAGGCAGTCGCCTGCCTTGACCACCCAAGCGCCTGGCAGTGCTCAGGCAGTCACCTGGCACCCTACTGCCTCCTATGTTTATTTCTTTTAAAATGTGGCAATCTACTTCCTATATAGGCAGTCGCTTGGCTCTCAGATTTCACTTATATTTAATTTAAAAACCTTTCTTCTTTTAAGACCTTCTTTACTTTGATTTCAAAACATATTTTAGGGTTTTTCTAAAAATATATTTCTTAGTTTCTTTTGATTTATAAAAGTTTCAATTCAGTTTATATTGAAGTTTACATGAAGTACTTACATACAGACATCCTCAAAACTCTATTCTTTTGATCTTCAAGTAAGTCCTTATTCTTCGATGATCATATATCAGCTTTGAGCTTTCCATGTTGATCACTTGGGCTTTCATTCTTGAAGCTTTTTTTTTTTATATCAATGCTTTCATGATCTTCATGTTTTAATCCATGCTTCAAGCTTGATATAATCATCCTTCTTTGAAGTACAAGCTTTCATGAATCATTTAATCTTGCATTCATCATTGAGTCTTGAAAATACATCCCTTAAACAAAACATGTTAAGTTCTACCTGTTTGTTAGCATCAAAATAATATGTTAAGCCTTGTAAGGCAAATAGGCAAGGATTCATCAATGAGACACATGAACTCGTCGATGAGTCTGAGTACGCCATTCAGCGACGAAACCGTAAAATCGTCGATGAATTTCAGCAATATGAAAACCCCTCTCGGTAATTCCTTATCGACGAGACATGTGCCCTCATCGACGAGTCAAGACAGAATACTCATCAACGAGACCAGTTGGTTCGTCGATGATTCTTTGTGGACATTCTTTAAAAATATTTCTCTTTCTTCCCTTTTCTCTTCTTTTATTATTTTTATTAATTAAATTTTTTAAGTCGTTACACAACTTATCATGGCCATGTTGCAACACCTAAAGATTAACCTTGGGAATCTAGAGGCACACATTCACATTGGCGAGGTAACGACTGAAAGGTCATGGCGGCAGAGTTTACAATTGGTAGCCACTGCCCGACTGAATGTTCATCAGTGGACCCCATTCGAAGGACCCTATGGATCTGAGCTACTTATGAAAAATTTTTGGCACATCCCCAAGGATGAGCTTATACAATTACCGGGTACACCTCCTCGTCACAGTCCAAAAAAGAAGAAGAGAACAATATATATGCCTTCTACATCAGCCACATCACCATCACCTTCAGTAGCCCCTTCAATGCCTCTGACTGGGGGGGACTTGGACCGTTTACACCACCATCTAAAGCTTGTTCATTCTGAGTTGGTAGATATGCATGCGGAGATGTGCCAGGGTTTTCAGGGTTTGTTTGAGATCTTGCGTGTCATATCTCCTTAAGTAGTTGAATCGATTATCCTTCCTACATTTGCTACTACGACAAATCAAAATGCGCCTCTGGCCCGTCCCCCCGCACTTGATACTTCTCCAGTTCATCCACCATCTCCAATAGCCTCCTTAATCAAACATTCACCCACTCTTCATTCTCCTACTCACCATGCCCAATCTTCAACTAGCCCAGCAATTATGATTGAGATTGAATTCTCTGGTGAGAGGGAAGAAGTGGCTTCCATGCTAGTTGCTACAACAAGCGAGGCTCCATCTCCCGTTCAGCCTCTTACCGCTACCCACAATACAATGCCTAATTCTCCCATACCCCAGTTGGCACTTACCCCACCGGCCCAGGCTACAACTTCTGCTCTCATCGTACCGGTCAAAGTACCACGGCTACTAGTTCCACTGCAAATCCAACCTCCCCCCATCATATGGTGCTATAGCCGATCTAGGATGGTCTCTCCACTATCAGCCTCCTTTGCTCCCCTAGTGGCCCTGGAGCCTACCTCTCAAGCACCTATTCAAGTGCCATAACTAGTCACAACCTCCCCCACTTATGTTTCAGTGGAGGAGGAGGCCGCTTCAAGTGTACAGGTGTCCGAGGACCGCCAATCGGCAGCTGGTACCCCCTCTGACTTATCTGGTGATCTAGGAGGAGGCAATTTTGAATATGACAATGGAAGCTCTTCCAAAGAGGACTAATATAAGGTAAGGTCTGGCTACCCAAGTTTTAGTTCATACTGTGTGTTTGTGCTACTGATGCACATGTGTTTTCGTGCTCTTTTCTTTTATTGTCCTTTCAAGCACCATAATGTGTTTGAATTTGCACTGTTTGTATCACAACGTGCTAACTTTTTCTGGTAATAAATATTCATGTTGCTGTTGGCCATTATGGTCTTTTTTGCTACAAGGTATCTCAGCATGCACGCTATTCTAGCTATTGTATTTTGAAGGTACACTATTTGTTCTTACTAGCACATTTCACTATCCTATCGCTTGCCTGGGTTCTATTTTTCTTTCAATACTTCAGTGAAGACACTGAAGTTCCAAGTTGGGGGTAGGGGGTGGCACACTGCATGGCACATTCATGCACAAAAATGACATAATTTTAAATTTTTGAAAATAAATTCCAGTGAACTATGCTAGCATATTTTATACCCTCTACATACACCTAGATAACCTAATGTTACATGCATAAGCTTTTCAGTTATATGATTTAATTATACTCACTAACAATGTAGTAAATTAGTTGTGTAAAGATCATATAACATGGCCAACAACTTGATACTACTCTAGGTCGTTGACTAGTGGTTTGTTCGGGTTAATACTGCAATGGAAACTCTAGTATTTACATGGTACTTCAAGGGGCTAAAAACACACTTGCATGTGATTTGTAACACTTAGGGTTCTTTGAGAGCATTAAGAGAACAACCGTGACGACTATGACACCTTGTGAGGTACTGTTGATGCTCGAGTTTTTTATGTCAAACTCTGAGTTTATAAAACTCAACTTTCCTTCTTTTGCTGGATTTCCTTTGTCAAGTAGTCTTTGGTCTTGTATTTTCTAGCCTGGAGGTTACATCAAGTGGGGAGACATAAACCTAGGTATTGTAGCATACTCAAGACATAAAGGTCAGCCACCCTTAGAGACCGATGCTTTCCATGGACTCCTGTTTGAGCTACATTCCTATTGGAAACATGAAGACAAGATAAGAATGTGATGATTGTCTTAGCTGACCATGTAAATAAAAAAAATGAAAAAGAAAGAAAAATCTGAGCAGAGAAAAATAAAAACAAAAATATACACCTGCTCTGAGAAAAGGTAAAGAGGTCAAGCTAAGGACACGACACTACAAGTCTACACGTACGAAGACTCTTCTGAGCAATGCATTTTTTGAATTCATGCTAGTCTGGGAATAAGTTTATCTAGGGTCATCTTGATTAAATGTGGTGAGTGAGTGAGAAGAAGTTAGGGTGAAGAACCTAACACCTTTAAGGGTTGGATTCCTTTCCTATAAGATTAGTCCACTCCACTCTTCAAACGTTAGTTCTTCAAATATGTAAGACGTTTGATAAGGACGCTCTCCCTCTCATATAAGAGTGAACCCATTTTATTGAGTGAATTGTGAGAGAATAAACTAGTGAGCTGAGTGAAGATGACCATTCTATAGGTGCCTCCGAGTATTTTGAGTGAGACAAATCATATACCGTACACATGCCCTGTGAAGTGGCCTATCCATACTTGGATTTACATGCTAATATTAACTTTGAATTATAATCATGGGTTAATCCTCTGTGAGTAGAATCTTGAAATGGCTGTGTTATGTTGAGCTTCGCATGATTGAAATACTATGGAGTGTGTGTATAATGGAGTTGTGCATGAAGGAATTTGTATGTAATAAGGTTATATCTCTGTATGTAAAATGGTATGATTATGTTGCATGTGCTCTTATTTTTTGTTTATTGCACTCGTGTTTGTGGGTATCGCCCTAGAAACCCTCACGAGACTACAACTCGTCCACTAGGATCAACCTAGGGGTTTAAAGCCTTGTTGCATACAGTAAATGCAATCGAATTTCTCGCTAAAGAGAATATAGGTAGGATTTTGTAGTTTTCTTAGATTTTGCTTTGCTCGAGGACTAGCAAAGTGTAAGTTGGGGGTTGTGATGAGTCCCTAAAATACATGATTCTAGACTCTCATTTACCTTTGTTTATCCTCATTTTATTATGTATTTACCCAGCATTATCATTGTTCAGAGCTATGCAAGGTTTGTTTATCTTTTCAGGAAAAATAGGTTAAAACCATGGAGTTAGGCATTACAAGAAGTCAATGAGGATTTTGAGGATTCAATGCTCGAATTCAAACATTTAGCCAAGCTCCAAAAGCTTCAGATCATAAATAGAAAGTAAGATGACGCTTGACCATGTGGCGCAACCAACAACACATAAGGGCAACCTAGTCTTCCACTGCAAACTTCAAGATTCAGACTGAGATTAAAATGCTACGAGGTTTGAACAAGTGCTCAACCAAGTAACTGTCTAGGGTGACCACGTAGAGATACTAAGATAAAACTGAAATTCATAAATATCGAGAGTCTCAACGAAGTGTTCGACCAAGAGACCTTCAGGAGCGACTATGTCGTGATAGTGAGATTTCCTGAAGATCGAGATACTGCCAGTCTCGACCATCAGCTCGACCATCAAGACCCTGAGGCGCGACGAAGTCAAAGATATTGAAGATTCGAATCCCTGACTTCCAGCAAGATCCGACTAGGGCGCGCACAAGAAGGACAAAGGAGCGCCTTGGTCAACAGCGATGATCTTCTTTGCGAGATTTTCTGCAAACTTTCCTAATTTGTAAAACAAACCTTGCAACCCCTAGAGCTCATAAGTATTCGCTACGAATACAAGCTCTAGGTTCCTCTTTGGCCTCTCTTAGTTTAGTGACATACCTAGGAAGTCATTGAGAGCCAAGTTAGAATAGGAGTATAGTAGTTTCAATTCATGTATGGAGTGTTCGATGGCCTCTGACAACCGGCGGCATTCATACAATAGTCGTGTATATTAGGACCTCCTCTTGTACTTCTAGCGTTAGTGACAGACATTTGGAATGATAAAGGGATGCTCTTTTTACTCATGATTTCATTTACTACTTTCAATTTACTACTTTCCATTTACTTACTGTGTTTGATAAAAGATTGTAGATAAGGATAAGCATTGCTACGTATCAGTCAGAGAGAAATAGTCGGCTACAGAACCATGAAGGTGTTCATTATCGTTGAGACAAGGTATACTCCAGTTCCCAACCGTACTCTGGATGGTTGGTGCACCCTTGCTACCACATGCCCTCGATCGCCCCTCGCCCACTTTGGCTCGCTTGAGTTAGTACTTCTAGGGAAATCTAGATGAGCGTAGTTAGAAGCATGGCATCTAGCATTTGATTCGGACCACAGTATTGCTTTATCAGAGTAGGGTAACTTAGAAATTTACTTACTTTCCAATAGTTTAGATTTATTTACTTTCAGTTACATGCTTTCAAGTGGTTGTTAGATAATGACCATTGCAAAATGCCATCTTTCACTTCTTTTTCATAACAAGGCTTTAGTAAATTGAATTGAAAGTGGTTTAATAATTGCGCTTAAAGTCTTCGCGAATCCATACCCAACTTACCCACTTTCTACTAAACTTGGGATAGTTAGGTTTCATAAATATTATTTTTGGTAGTTAAGGACCCAAACCTTGGCGAGCCTACCATATATATCACATATCTTCATTTTCATATAAAACATATCTATATATCACATTTCATCATTTCTATAAAACATATCTATATATCACATATATCATCATTTTTGTGTAAAATATATCTTTATCTTTCATATCTTGATATCTATATAAAACATATCAGTATATCTCATATAATCATATCTGTATAAAAACATATCTATATAGCTCATAACATCATTTCTCAATGCAAATCATATATTTCAGTATCTATCACATTCCTAGTATAAAACTGTTATTTCATATTCCTCATACCACACAATTTTAGACTGATAATCATAATATAATAATCACAGGGAAAATATCCATATCATAGTTTTTTTTTTTCCAAAACCATATATAGTATTCTCAATTTCACATACTTTAAGTCAACCAGTTAATTTCCCAAAAATATCTAGTATAATTTATTCCCCTTACCTACTTACTGAGAGGGTGCCTGCTAAGATCTCTAAACCCACACCCGCGGTGTTCGGAGCTCAAAACCTTAAAATCATTTTTTCTCAATTCAATCAACATCAACCCCTGAATTATAATAATTTAAATATCCCCAGGCCCATACACTCCATTTAAACAATTAAATTCTAAATAGATAACACAGTTATCATCCTTACCTCCACTTTGGAGTGGTGCTTGGAAACCCAAAAACACACAAGTGCTCCAATTAACTTGCTAAGGGTCGCTTCTAGAACCCCGTGGTGGTGTCTAATCGTCGAATTAGGCTGAAATTGAAGAAAAATCGAAGAGAGAAGGAGGAAGGGTCACAACCCTAGAGAGATAAGAAGAGAAATCTAATTTTTCTCCCAAAAATGTGACTTGAATTCCTTAAATAGCTAATTGACCCGCAGCAAAACCGTTGACAGTTTAGTCTACACCAAACCATCTTCTATCTTTTCTTTGTTTTTTTTATTATTTAAATTTTTTGGGTCTCTACATCCTCCCCTCCTTACAAAAATTTCGTCCTCGAAATTTTCTATCTATTACTAGTACAAATCTTAAGTAAAAATACTAAAATTTTATTAATTACACTCACTTATGGTGGAGGAATACCGTGTTTACAAGGGAGGGTTCTAGGAGATTACAATCATTCACATAAAAAGAAAACTCTTCCAAAATCTGTCTTTCACCAATTTCATCCCAATATAATGGAGATCGGCACCTCCGAACATACAACGCTTTGCATGGTGCCATCCCAATGCTGGCTCAGTAGCTATTATTACAAGCGAATTCAACTAATGGAAAAAATTGTATCCAACTACCTCCAAAGTCTAGAACACAAGCTCGCAACATATCCTCCAATATCTTTATGGTCCTCTCTGTCTATCCATCTGCCTAAGAATGAAATGTTGTGCTGAACGTCAACTGAGAACCCATGGCTCCTTACAAACTCCTCCAAAAACAAGATGTGAATCGTAGGTCTCTATTTGATACTATGGACACTAGCACACCATGCAATCTAACTATCTCTTGTATGTACAACTCTGCTAGTATACTCATGGAGCAGTTAACTTTGATTGGAAGGAAATGGGCAGTCTTTGTCAATCGGTCAACGACTACCCAAATGGCATCTTGTCCATGCCATGCCAGCAGTAACCCTGTGATAAAGTCAATCGAAATTTGTTCCCACTTCCATTCGGGAATGTGGAGTGGTTGCAATCATTCCCGCCAATCTTTGATGCTTAGCTTTCACCTGTTGGCATGTAAAATACTTCTTTACAAATTCAGTAATTTCTTTCTTCATATTACTCCATCAAAAAGACTTCGAAGATCCTTGTACATCTTAGTACTTCCAGCGTGCACTGTATAAAAGGATCGGTGCGCTTCCTCCAAAACAATTCTCTTAATCTCAGCATCAGCCAGTACACGCAATCTGGTACTGAACTTGAAAGTTCCATCATCTGAGATATTAAACTCTACTCCCTAACCGTTCTGTACTTTAGCCATACTCTTTACTAATTCCACATCTTTCATTTGGGCAACTTTAATTCTTTCCTTTAAGGTGGGCTGAAGTACTAAATTAGCAATGAGGGCTTGGTGATTTCCCTCTACCAACTCTACACCAAGCCTTTCTACATCCATCTGGATCGAATGCTGAGTCATCATTGCTGATACTAATGAACCCACTAATTTCCTAATCAAAGCATTGATTACGCGCCGAAACTGCGTAATTGGACGTTTAACCCGAGCTTTACGGTTTATATTTTTAATTAAATGTCCAAAATTATCCAATATTTTAATAAAATTCTAAAATCATCATTCTTGAACTTTATTGCACTATTTATGAGAATTTGGTAATTTTTTGTCGCAAGAAAATTCCCGGAAATCAAAACCAACACCTGTTTGTATTTAATGCATAACTTTTTCATCCGAGCTCCGATTGAGACAATTCAAATTTCTAAAGAAATAGGAAAGGATCATCTACAACTTTTGTGTTTTGAGTTTTGTGAGATACGGGCTCCAGAAGAGTCAGATTTGCGATGAACAGAGAATGAAAAAAATGAAAAAATATAGCAATTCGGGTTTCCTATTCGGGTCTAGGGCTTTCCCCCCCCCCCCCTATCCTATTTAACCCTTCGCTTTCTCTTCCTGCGTAGGCAGCCCCCATGGCTCCCCATTCTCTTCTTCTTCTTCTTCTTCGTCTTCTTCTTTAGTTAGTTTTTTTTTTTTTTTTTTTGTTCTTTTCAATTCTGCTTCTCTCCCCTTGTCTCTCTTCCTTCCCTTTGTCTTTCCTCCCTCACTCTCCCCCTTTCCTTTGGTTCTCTTGGCCTCCTCTGCCCTCTTGCAGTACGGCCAGCCTCCTCCACCATCTTCAGCAATCCCCAAGCCCAGCAGAACACTAGCCGACTCCATAGTAGGACCACCAAAGCGCAGCAGTAACTTCTCCAGCACAGCAGCAACTTCACGACTCCGTGGATTTGTTTCTCTCTCTCTCTTTTCCTTTCTTTCTTTCTTTTATTTACTTTTCTTTGAATCTTGGAATATTGAAGAAATTTTAGTTTGTTTTTAATGTTATTGGAGTTTTCTTTCTTTTTGTTTAAGTTGAGTAATGTTGAGTATTTCATTATTATTAAATTAATCTCTTTGTTTATCTAATTGATAGTTATTTTAATTTAGCATTCTTAATTAAATTTAGATATTTTTTTTGTCGAAATTCGATTTAGTTAGGGTCTATGATTAGTAAAGGTTGTGTTTTTATTGTGTTCCGTTATTGTTTATGTCTTTTAAATTTCCGTTGAGTTCATGTTTACATTTAAATTGTGAGTCTTGATTTGATCTCTTAATTGTGCTAAAGGTTTCGATTTTTAGTAGGTTTGGTTTTTTTTTAGTATGTGTCTAGTTTAGTTTCCATTGTGTGTTTTTAATTCGATGTTCTAGGTTGCCATTTTTAATTAACGCGCGTCCTAGTGTTTCCTTAAGTAGACTAGGATTTTCATTTTTGTTATTTAATTCCGTGCGTGATAGTTTTAGGACTTTAATTTGTGTTTTCATTTAAGTCTCCACAATCTTGAAAACCCGAATCTGAACTGAGTTCAGTACCTTTTTAATTTCGATTGGAAGAAAGTAAAATCTGAGATTAAACGCATTCCCTGAGGAGACGATCTAACCCTTGGGCTTAATATTACACGACAGAACTCCTATACTTGGGATAGCTTCCGAGCTGCTCATTTTTCGAGTGAGTCAAGTTTTTGGCGCCGTTGCCGGGGAATGTCGTTCTTAGTCTCAATTTTGCGTTTTTCTCGTCATTTTTATTAGTTTTAAGAAAAAGGAAAAAAAAAGCAGAAAAATAAAAAAATGAAAAAAAATTGAGTTTTGAAAAATGGCTGCATCTGCACCATGCACGATAATGGATTTTTTGCAGCTTGAATATGCCACTGCATCCTCTTCCACTGTTCTTCCTTATGATGAGCTTAATTTCATGATGTAGCGCAAGAGGACGTCACTGCTACCCGAGTTCTATGGGACCGAATCTGAGTGCCCATATCAGCACTTAGCAGAGTTTGAATTAACCTGCAACATGTTTTTCTCTCATGCTAGAGCTGACGAATCTACTAGACTAAATTTATTTCTTACTACTTTGCAGAATAGGGCACTGATTTGATTTCATTCCTTGAGACCTCACTCTATCACTAATTGGACTGATATGGAGCGTGAATTTCTGCATGCATTTTGTCCCTCACAGAAAACTCAATTTTTGCAAGAACAGATTCTTAATTTTGTGCAGCAGGATGACGAGATATTTAGGGTTTGCTGGGAGTGATTCAAGGATCTACTAAGTACTTGCCCACATCACGGGTTTGACTCATGGAGGTTAGCTGATTATTTTTATACTGCTCTTACCCCTGATTGCAAGTGTTTTTTTTCAGACTATGTCTAATGAAGAGCCCATCAGCGAGGATCCAGATCAAGTATTATCATTCTTTGATTACTTAGCTGACAATGTCCCACAGTGCAACACACGATACACTCAGGCACCCATGACTGCACACCCTATCAGCACAATTAGTGGTGGTGATGCATATGAACCACCAAAATACTCAGATATTCCTCCGCCTCATTACCAGCCACAACAGATCCCTCAGAGCCGTACGTCATCAGACCTTTTCGAGGATAGCATAACACAAATGGCAAACATGCTCCAACAATTCATGCAAACTCAAGTCGATCATAATAATGAATTGCGGGACACCATTAATGCGATAAGCACACAGTTGGACATCTTACAAAATGAGGAAACACTCGCAGAACTTCAGCCTAGTTCTCAGAGTACCAGCAACCGCCCAACAAATACAGTGATGTTTCTCTTGAGACAGCAGAGGCCACACGACTTCGAGAATCGGAAGAATTCCCAACCTGAGATGCTCATCGTCGAACACTAGTTGTCCCAGCACTAGAAGTCAAGGCTGAACCATAAGAGTTCAAAGAAACTAGAAGAAACGGGGCTCAAGCGGCGCATTTAGTTGATGATAGACTGATACTCATACGGATACCAACCTGTTTGTACCTCCTACTCCAAGCTTAGAACAATCGTGAAACCGTCACCCCCACCTGAAAGCAGATGCAAGGAGCCTAATGAGGAGGCATACTCTTGCAGTGGTATGATTATAGTACACTCGTATAGAGAGGGTGACCAGTTGTGTTAGCATATAATTTTCAAAGACCAGGTAAAACTTTGTTAATTGTTTAATGCTTCTGAAGAACTGCAGGTAATTATTCCGATCACTTCACTCAACCTTTAGTTCGTAAAGACACATTTTCCTAAACACAATTTGAATAAAGACCCTTTCTTATCCACACACGAGGGTCAACATGCGCACGTATTGTTTGTATTTTGACATGATTATTCATTTGAGGCTATTTCGTGCAGGTATAAGACTGTCATTGTTGCGGCTCCATGTTGGAGAACCACCCAAAAGATGCAATTTATAGACCTGCGTCCACCAAAGAAGTCCTCCTGAGCCGCCGCCAGACAATTGTGATATTTTTCTTTCCCTATTTTCTCTTTATTTTATCTTATTTTATTTTTAGTTAGTTGGGTTTTCAGGTTTAGTTTCTCGTAGTTCGATTTTTGTTATTTCCCACTCAGGACGCTTTACCTTTTCCCCATGTTGCCGCGCCCACAGTCCTTTTCTATTTCCCTATACTTGCACATTGATGAAATGTTCCACTTTTAGTTGGGGGGATACATTCGCTTGACACTGTCACATACACGTACGCGGTTTTATTATTTCAAACAAAACAAAAAAAACAAAAAAAATCAAAAATAAAACAAAAAATTCCAAAAGAAACAGAGAAAGAACGAAAGGTAGGAGCCAACTGAGGAATTGCATTGGCACTAAGCCATTGCTTAACACGGTGTATACCTTCACATCTTGCATATACTTCAAAATGACACACTGATTCATCATGCATAGTTTTTATCTTTATATGATTTTTAATGACTCCATGAAGACTCGATTGGTAGTACATTCGTGTAAAAAAAAAACACCTGTCAGTACATCGCCTGCTGCCTCAGTGTATCCCGGTGTCAAAGCATAGACCTACGCTGGGTCGATATTCCTCTGTTGACCATCTTGGGGTGCTTGGTTATCTCCTTGATATAGTTTAGAAGCATGTGCATTGCCCAGTGATGCACGACACTCTCGTGCTATGTGTCCAAGTCAACTGCATCAGTAACAAATTACCTCTCTAACCCGGCAGTCTCCTGGATGACACCTATGGCACTTAGGACAGGGAGAGTGCAATGGTCTGCCTTGTACAACTTGGTCTCCCATCCCCTATCTATAACCTTCTCTACAACCATGCCTCCTCGAAGGCTACTGGCTGGTACTTGCTTGAAAATCGGGAGGCGTGGACCTTTTCCTTTGGCTCTATGCCCCAGCATCCCTTAGTAGGCTAGTCTCAATCACTATGACCTTATCTACTAGTTCTGAAAAAGTTTGCACCTGAAATGCCATGAACTACTCATAAATACTCTATCTCAGACCCTTCTCAAATTTTCTTGCCTTTTTTTCCTTGTTTCGCACCATGTATGGGGCAAATCAGGACAGCTCTATAAATCTGGCTGCATACTGCTGGACCGTTAGGTCCCCCTGAGTCAAATTCAAGAATTTCGCCGCTTTTGCATTTTTGGTGGTAATAGGGAAATACCATTCAAAAAAATAATTCTCTAAAGCGGCTCCAGGTCATGGTTATGGGCACAGGCCTCTACTCCTCTAATAATCTCACTGATCTCCACCAGCGTTTTTCCTCTCCTAACAACTTAAACGTAGCGAATGATACTTTATGCTCTTTAGTGCATGTGACGAAATTAGAATAGCTTTCCTAAGAGGGGGGGTGAATTGGATTATTTAAAAATTTATCCTCTTTTTAACTTTTTGCTTGTCTAAATGCAACAACAAGAAAGTAACTTAATCAGCTTATAAAAAAATCACACCACAAGGTACTGAAAAATTAAACACACAATCCAATCAACTAAAGTATGAAAATCAAACAATCATTCAAGATTTCTTTATGCCTTTTGTCAACTGCCCTGTAGTTGCTTGCAAACCTGCTTTGAATGAATTTTGTATTGCACTTCTCTTGATCAAGATTTTCGCAAATTAACCAACATACTTCCTTGTGGGTTTCAACAAATGGTTGATTAAAATGTACTTTCTAAAAATCAAGAGTCTTCTTTAAATATGGATTTTTAAGCCCTACAACCTGTACTTATTATTCACAAGAACATATTGTGCAGAAAATAAAGAGTAAGGAAGAGAGAGAGACACAGAGATTTTACGAGGTTCGGCTTCAACAGAGCCTACGTCCTCACCTTTGGAAAACCTCCAAAGGATTCCACTATCTTAGTTCCTTTACTGAGCAGAACAACACCTTTTACAACCACTCCTTCAAGTAGGTCAGAGCCCGCCTTTCCAAACGATGTACTCTGGTTCAGTCAATGATACAACAAGTTTGGAATCATCCAATAACTACAAGAGAAATAGCAAGAGAATGTGTACAAAGAGTGCTCACACACAGAGCAAGTTAGTACTATAATGACCCAAATAATAAAAATGGTATTTAAATAGAGAGGAAAGGAAATGGAAATGGAAACAGAAGGAGGCAGCAGACTTCGTCGATGAATGCTTCACGTTTGTTTATGACATTGCAATTTGGGAGAAATAACGGAGGAAATTTGTCAGGTCCTCGTCGATGAACACAAGGGATTCGTCGATAAGGATACAAGAGGGCCTCATCGACAAAGACAAATTTCGTCGATGAGAAGATACCGAGAAAGAATTTTTGGAAGTCTAAAATTCATCAACGAGGGTGCAGGTTCATCGGTGAACTTTTTACAGGACTCATCAACGAGGTGACGTGTCTCGTCGATGAATTCGACCCAATAAATAGCAAAACCCCGCATTTAAATGCAGAAAATTAAGAAAAAAAATCCTTCATTCTCTCTCTCCCTTCAATTTCTCTCCCTTCTCTCTTCGATTTCGGGCCAGATTTTCATCTATTCGAGGATCTGAAGCCACCACGACGCTCCTAGAAAAGTTCTCTGCATATCTGTCAGAGCAGATCGTCGATGGAACTTCGTTGAAATTTATCCCTGAGTTGAGGTAAGGCTTTTTATTTGAAATTTAATCTTTCCATAGTTGAAAGAAATGATGTACTCGAATAAATACTGAAGTTTAGTTCTGAAATTATCATTTTCAGGGTACAACCTAGGGTTTCCTACGAGTGTAAGACCAGTATTATAGAGGGGCTTTTCAGTTGCCAAGTAAGGGGATAAATTAAAACAGTTATTTTTTAAATTACTATTAGTTAATAGTAAAAAAAATTTTAGAAAGCATGCGACTATATATGAGTATAATTGAGAAAATGTAAGTTTGGGAAAATACTGCAATTGTACATGAAATGTGTTTTCAGAACGGAATTTATGGTTTCAGTTAATTCATGTGGCATGAATATTATTTTATGTATATAATATACCATGTTAAGTTAGATTTACAATATAAAGCATGTTGATAGATATTTTCAGGAATAACATGATAAACATAGTAAATTTATAATTTCAGAATATATGATATGTTCGGCGCAAGGCCGTAATTTATGTTTGGCGCGAGGCCGTATTTACTCATGTTTTCAACACGAGGCCGTATTTATTCATGTTTTTGGTGTGAGGCCGCAATTATTATGTTAAAGTAGAATTCAAAAAATGCTATTATTTGATTTACGATAAACAGTATATGATTATGTACTATATGTTATCAGAACCCGGATGTTAGTTTAGTACAGTTTCAGGAGCATGGTACTGTAGCTTATAGATCAGATATCTATGATCAGATTGATGCTAACCACCCCACAAGGGGGTGGGAGATGGATAGTCGATGTGACTTTCAGTGTAAAGTGTAGACGTCCACCTAACAGTCCAGACCAAGGTGTAGCGGGTCCATCGTACTTATAGACATTTTTGACTCGACAGTGGTCAGTCAGCCATTGTCGGGTCCCGCCTTCGGGCTGCACAACCCGTCATGGGAGGTAATACATGACATCAACTAGCTATTCATCCTGGATACTTTTCTGTATTATAAATTATATCAAATAACACATGATTAATATGATTACTTGAAAGTATGAAATTATATGTTTATATAATCATATTATGATTTATGTTTATGGTACGTGAAATGTATGGTATATGTATTACAACATTAGATATTTATGTTGCCACACAGCTAATTTTAATTTATCTACCCTTACTAAGAGGTGTCTCACCCCGCATATTAATTGATTTTTCAGGAAACGCGGAGAGACCAGCGAGACAGGGCCGCCGCTGAGTGAGTTGAGCTTCGCTGCTTGAAGGGTAAGTTCTAATCTAGGATCCGGAGATTTTGTTGTGAGATCCTAAGTTTATTTGGGTATTTTTGGGAGATTGTATATAAACACAGATATTTGGGAATGTAGTTAACTCTGGTATTATGTATTCTATGGTTTTGAGAATGTGATTTATATTTACTACTGCTTAGGTTTCCGCTGTGATTGACAGGTATCCCCATTACCCACGGGTTCGGCTTGACTATTTTATTTATTTTACTTATATTATATGAGTATATAAGCAGGTCGTTACAGTTTGGTATCAGAGCCTAGGATACTAAGTTCTCTAGACTCTAAAATGCAGCAATAATAATACTAGAGTATAGGATAAGGAATTTGAGGTCTGGTTTTGTAGTCTAGATGTAAGACTTCCGTGGTGTTTGTGTGATTTTCCTAGGGTGACGATTTCAGGAAAGTCATGGTAAACTATCGTCGGGTTGGGTATTTAGGTTGCAGAATTGAACCTTGAATTAAAGATCAGGAGAGATGGATTAATTAGGAATATATACTATATTGGTTGGATGATATGTATAGTGAAGGCGTTCTGAGTTAAGTTATTTTTTTTTCAGGATGGACCCTAGTGGCAATAGTGCCCATGCGAGTGGGAGTGAGGGTGCTAGACCCTCAGGCGATGTGGGTAGTGATTCAGATGCAGTTTTACGTAGAGTAGCACAACAAGTTATGGCCAAAATTTCCAGGAGTTCAAGGGAACAAGGTGGTCCGTCGGCAGGCCACGGTAGCTCGAGCGAGAAATTTATAAAAATGAATCCTCCGGCTTTCTCAAGGGGAACAGATCCTGCAGTCGTTGAAAACTGGGTACAAGAGATCGAGAAAATATTTGCAGTGCTACAGTGCTCTGAGGAGTAGAGGGTGCTATTTTCCACCTAAAGACTGATTGCGAAGGCTGAGAGATGGTGGTCGGTGGTGAAACTTTTAGAGCAGCAGAGAAGAGTACCTGTGGAGATGACGTGGGATCGATTTAAGGAAAAATTCTTCGATAGGTATTTTCCAGCCTCGTCCAGGGAAGCGAAGATTGAGGAGTTTCTGAATTTGAAGCAGGGACAGCAGACCGTACAACAGTATGTAGCAAGGTTCATCGAATTATACTGCTTCACCCCGTACATCATACCAGATGAAGCAAAGAAGGTACGGCAATTTGAGAGAGGTCTAAGGAGAGAAATACATAGGGAGGTATCGATTCTGAAGCTGCAAGATTTTACTAAATTGGTGGATAGGGCCACTATAGTAGAGATTGGAAAGCGATTGGAGGCTAAGGAGCAGAGACAGAAGAAGAGATCCGAACCTTCCGGTTCCCAGCAAGGAGTCGGCCGTGGTTCGTGGAAGAGAGGAGGCTATTATAGAGACTGAAAATAGGAGACCAAGAATCACGATTTTCAAGGTGTGCAACCATCTGAAGAGACACTTGGGGGAGTGTCGTGCCAAGCGAGGTGTCTGCTACTGGTATGGGGAGCCAGGACATATGATGAGGGAGTGTCCGGATCAGATTGGCGCTGCTCCTACTTCTAGACCTGCTCGAGGAGGCTATCAGGCTCCACGTGGAGGCCAGTAGCGGAACATGGCCCCAACCAGGGTCTTTACTTTGATGCCGGGCGATGCTGAGGCGGCTAGCGACGTGGTGACAGGTACAGTTAATATGTTTTCATTTAAAGTTATTGCACTTTTTAATTCAAGTGCCACACACTCGTTTGTATCTGTGGGATGTGTTAAATTGTGTGGGGCTGAAACACAGACATTAGATGTTGAATTATTAGTAGCTACACCGACCGGGTCAGCGGTGAGATGTAGTAGGGTACTCTGTGGTTGTCCATTTGATGTTTAGGGGAGGATTCTATCTGCTGATTTGGTAGTGTTGGACATGCATGGGTTTGATATTATTTTCGGCATGGATTGGCTAGTAGGTAATTTTACCAATATAGACTTTCATGTAAGAGAAGTAATTTTTAGACCGCTAGGAAGACCAAAATTCAGATTTACAGGGTCACGAGTGCAATCTCTACCTCAGATGGTTTCATTTGTTCAAGCGAGGAGATTGCTCTTGAGTGGTTGTCAGGGATTTGTGGCCTTCGTGAATGAAATAACAGGGAATGAAGTGAAGCTCACAAGTACACCAGTAGTAAAGGAGTTTACTGATGTGTTTCCAGATGAATTGCCGGGTTTGCCACCTGATCGTGAGGTAGATTTTCCCATTGATCTACTTTTAGGTACAGCACCAATCTCTAAAGCACCGTACCAAGTAGCACTAGCAGAGTTGGCAAAACTAAAAGATCAGTTGCAAGATTTGCTTGATAAGAGCTTCATACGACCTAGTGTATCTCCATGGGGAGCTCCAGTATGGTTCGTAAAGAAGAAGAACAGGTCTATGAGGATGTGTATAGATTACAGTGAAATTAATAAAGTAATCATCAAGAACAAGTATCCTCTACCCCGCATAGATGACTTGTTTGACCAGCTCCAGGGGACATTGGTATATTCTAAGATTAACCTCAGATCAGGTTACCATCAAGTAAAGGTGAGGGCAGAAGATGTATCGAAAGTGGCTTTTAGGACCAGGTATGGGCATTACGAATTCCTGGTTATGCCATTTGGCCTAACGAATGCTCTTGTAATATTTATGGATTTGATGAATAGGATTTTTCATCCATATTTAGATCAGTTTGTGGTTCTTTTTGTTGATGATGTACTGGTCTATTCGAGGAGCTATGAGGAGCACGAGATACATTTGAGGTAGGTTTTGCAGATGCTCAGGGAGAAGAAGTTGTATGCAAAATTCAGCAAATGCGACTTCTGGCTTGAGAAAGTTGTGTTTTTGGGGCATGTTATTTCAAGAGACGGAAATTCTGTGGATCCTAGTAAGATTGATGCGGTAGTGAATTGGACTATACCGAGGAATGTTCAGGAGATTAGGAGTTTCTTGAGGTTAGCTGGTTATTATCGTTGTTTCGTTGAAGGATTCTTAGCTTTACCAGGGCCTCTGACACAACTACCTAGAAAGAATGTCATATTTAAGTGGGACAACAGCTGTGAGCAGAGTTTTCAAGAACTGAAGCAGAGGCTAGTCATAGCGCCAGTACTGATCATCCCGTCTGGGGGTGAAGGGTATACTATCTATAGTGATGCATCCTTGAAGGGACTTGACTGTGTATTGATACAGCATGGCAGCGTGGTGGCGTATGCATCCAAACAGTTGAAAGAGTACGAAAAGAACAACTCTACCCACGATCTTGAATTGGCTGCAGTGGTACACACATTGAAAATTTGGAGGCATTACCTATATAGCGAGCAATGTGAGATTTTCTCCGATCACAAGACCTTATAGATCAGATATCTATTATCAAATTGGTGCTAACCACCCCACGAGGGAGTGGGAGATGGATAGTCGATGTGGCTTTCAGTGTAAAGTGTAGACGTCCACCTAACAGTCCAGACCAAGGTGTGGCGGGTCCATCGTACTTACAGACATTTTTGACTCGACAGTGGTCAGCCAGCCATTGTCGGATCCCCCCTTCGGGCTACACAACCTGTCATGGGGGGTAATACATGACATCAGTTAGCTATTCATCCTGGATACTTTTCAGTATTATAAATTATATCAAATAACACATTATTAGTACGATTACTTGAAAGTATGAAATTATATGTTTATCTAATCATATTATGATTTATGTTTATGGTACGTGAAATGTATGGTATAAGTATTACAACATTAGATATTCATGTTGTTACACAACTGATTTTAATTTATCTACCCTTACTGAGAGGTGTCTCACCCCACATATTAATTGATTTTTTAGGAAACCCGGAGAGACTAGCGAGATAGGGTCGTCGCTGAGTGAGTTGAGCTTCCCTGCTTGAAGGGTAAGTTCTGATCTAGGATCCGGAGATTTTGTTGTGAGATCCTAGGTTTATTTTGATATTTTTGGGAGATTGTATATAAACACATATATTTGGGAATGTTGTTAACTCTGGTATTATGTATTCTATGGTTTTGAGAATGTGATTTATATTTACTGATGCTTAGGTTTCTGCTGTGATTGACAGGTGTCCCCGTTACCCACGGGTTCGAGTTGACTGTTTTATTTATTTTACTTATATTATATGAGTATTAAGCAGGTCGTTACAAGTAAAATTCAAATATGTATACTTCAAAATTTAAATATCAAGACTGAAATACAATTCGAAGCTCAAGATAGAATTCACCAAGTTCCCTTTTCTCCGAATGAGAAATCAATATGTAGAACTCTAGGATTGATGATCAATACTTTCAGAATGACAGCACTTTCAGATTGCAAGTAGTAGAGCAAGTAGGAAATTTGTATGCAAGGGAGCTTAGAGCAAAATTTTCAATTCTTAGCGTGTTTTGATTTGTAAAACCTTGTATTTATAGGCTTTCGAAAGTGTTTTCGGTTTGCCCAATTTTACTTGGAGTATTTCCCAAGTTTTTAGAAATTTTGGGGCACAAGCAACTGATATTTAAAATTTGAAACATTTAAAAACTTTGCCCGTTAACAGTTTTCAGACGACTGAATCTTTGAGGCCAGTCTTTGGAAGTTCCTAGACCTTTGAAAATTTGGAACTGGATACAGGGTCAGACGACTGAGGTTAGGGTTCAGGCTTCTGAAGTGTCGAGTTCAGAGGACTAAAGTCAGAGTTCAATCTTCTAAGGGGCTTCTACCAGTTTCTGTGTTTCACTAATAATTCTTCATACGACTGAACTTATTCTTCAGACGAATGAACTTAAAGTTCAGTCTTCTGAAGTTGCCACTTCAGGCTTCTAAGTAGAAACTTCAATCTTCTAAGAAGATTTATTTTTGATTTTTCTTTTCCATTTCAAAATATGTTTTGCTCTCTTTCTTTGATCTTTTGTAAAATATTTTCGGACGTTTTTAAAATAGGTCTCTAAGTCCATATAATTCCCCTAAAGAGCTTGAAATGATATTTCAATAGATATTTAACTTTGAAATACTTACATTGTTCTTCCTAAAACCTCATACTCTAAGCTTGAAATCTTCCACTTTATGTTTCTTTGAAATCCTTTGGACTTAAGGTTTGAGCTAGTTTTAGTTTCCTATGCTTTGATAAATCTAATGATGCTTTGAGCTTCTCTTGGATCACTTGTAGCTTGATGGTCCATAATGATCCTTGTTTTCTTGTCAAACCTGAAACATCATTACTCAACCATTCCAAGTTAGAATATCCTTTGATTTTTATCACCAAAATTGATTGAAAAGCCCAATTAGGCCAACACGGGGGAATCATCAACGTCTCCTTAATCTTATGGACCCAATTCTCATCCATGAATGGGTCGGCCCCTTCGAAGAATGATGGGGGATTCATACGTGTGAACTGCTCAATCGTGCAGCCCCATTTCTTTAAATTCTTGGCCATTTCTACCATCACTTGCTAGGTGACACTATGTAGCACCGCATCTGAATCTCCGCCACCCATACTAGAAGGCTCTACATCATCACCTCCAGCATGTGCATTGCTACTTCCAGGGTCCATTTTGAAAAAGGAACAAAATAGTCTTAGAATTCTATCATCATAACACATCTAATGCATTCATCTATCTAAGAACCATAACATATCTTCTACACCGAATTAACACAACATCCTTATTAAGATTTAGTTTTACCACTCAAAAACAAGAACGGGCGATAGTTTACTATAGCTTTCCCAAAATCGTCACCCTAAGAAAATCACAGAAACCACCACGAAATTTTCTGCCTCCAGGCTGTGAGACCGAACCCTAAATTTCAATCTTGTCCTCCAACAGTGACTAACTCGAATCTCGGTCTACCTATCTCCTACTCTCACCAAGATCCATTCCTATACTCTAATATTGTATTCCGCTGAAGTCTGCTGCAGAACCTAGCAACTTAGGCTCTTATAACAAACTGTAATGACCTGATTTTCTACCATTTTTTTCAGCACAATAATAAAAAATATTAATCGATCATCTAACAAAATCTTTGATACCATATATCAATATGACCTGACCTAAAGTGGGGTACCGAGTAGTCTGTCCATCAAAACATACGATCCATGCAGCGGAATACATAAAGTATCTGGGTCCCATATATAATACCAGAGTGTTATAACATCCATACACATACATATACTACCCAAATAATTCACAAAATACTCTCGGGGTTATACAAAACACATCCCAACTCTAAAACACTTACCCTGAATAATAGGGTAACAAGATCTCCTTTACCTCGGAGCTCTCTCTACTTGTCTGTCTTGATTTGCCGAAATGTTTAAATTCTAGGTGAGACACCTCTTGGTAAGACAGAATAAATTATTGATAGTGTGTGGCAACATGAATTTTTTTATGTCATAACACATTCATTTAAATAATTATATCATCTGAGAAAAACATACAGACATGTACTCAGTCATATATATGTATATATATATATATATATATATATATATATATATATAAACATAGTTTCATAAGCTTTCATTTCTCATCATCATATATCAACACATTTTCATAAGCTTCCATTTCTTATAATCATATTTCAACATGCTTTCATAAGCTTTCGTTTCTCATAATCATGTTCTAGCTCATGAGTATCCACCTGTATATAACACAAAGCGTCTATCACTCATGACTATTCATTTTTCATTTCATTTCTCATATTCATATTCTAACCCATGAGTATCCACCAGCATATAGCACAACGCGTCTATAACTCATGACTGTTCATTTTTCATTTCATTTCATTTCATTTCTCATATTCATATTCTAGCTCATGAGTATCCACCAGCATATAGCACAACGTGTTTTTAACTCATGGTTGTTCATTTTTTATTTCATTTCATTTCAGTTATCATATTCATTTTCTAGCCCATGAGTATCCACCAACATATAGCACAATGTGTATGCAACTCATGGTTGTTCATTTTTCATTTCATTTCATTTCTCATATTCATATTCTAACTCATGAGTATCCACTAGCATATAGAACAACGTTGTAACTTATGGTTGTTCATCATATTATAACATTCAATTATCGCATCTGTAATGAGAAACCATCCTGAGGATATTCATGTCACATCATCATGTATTCACCCCATATAACCGGCCCATAGACGAGACCTAATCATGGCTGGCCTACCAAATTAGATCAAAACTAAACGTGTTTGTAGTACAATTGGCCTACCCAATCTTGGTTCGGACCCTAGGGGGTAACTCTACTCTTCTCAGGCTCAATCGACTGTCTCGCCACACTTTATACAAGACTTGTGGTTGCACTAACACATATGCTAGCAACGGTACTGTGCTATCTGTACATCTCTGGTTCATCAAGGTTCTCATTTCCATATTTCTGTATCCATATTTCATCATGTCTGTATATCTCATCATGTCTATATAACTCTCATCATTTATGTATAATTCTCATCATATTTGTATACATTTCATTTCATCACATCTGTATAACACATATTTGTGTATATTTCATATCATCATATCTATATCAAACATGTCTGTATATATATCACATATCGTCATTTTCATATAAAACATATCTTTATATCCGCTATATCATCATTTCTGTGTAAAACATATCTATATTTCTCATATCTTCATATCTGTATAAAACATATCAGTATATCTTATATTATCATATTTGTATATCTCATAACATCATTTCTCAGTGTAAATCATATATTTCAGTATCGTATCTATCACATTCCCAATATAAAACTATTATTTCATATTCCTCATTCCACACAATTTTAGACTGATAATCATAATATAATAATCACAGGAATAATATCCATATCATAGTTTTTTTCCAAAACCATATACAGTATTCTCAATTTCACATACTTTAAGTCAACGAACCAATTTCCCAAAAATATATGTTATAATTTATTCCCCTTACCTGCTTATTGAGAGGGTGCTTGTTAAGATCTCTAAACCCACGCCCACGGCGTTCGGAGCTCAAAACCTTGAAATCATTTTTTCCTAGTTCAATCAACATCAACCCCTGAATTATAATCATTTAAACATCCCCAGGCCCATGCACTACATCTAATCAGTTAAATTTTAAAAAGATAACACAATTAACATCCTTACCTCAACTTTGGAGTGGTGTTTGGGAACCCCAAAACACAAACTGTTCCGATTAACTTGCTAAGGGTCGCTCCTAAGATCCCGTGGTGGTGTCTAATCGGCAAATCAGGCTAAAATCGGAGAGAAATCGAGGAGAAATTGAGGGAGGGTCACAGCCCTAGAGAGAGAAGGAGAGAAATCTCATTTTCTCCCAAAAATGTGAATTGAATTCCTTATATAGCCCACTAAGCTGTAGAAGTATTAAGGGTAGATTTGAGGTGGAAATGTGATTGTTTTATGATTAATATTGGAATTGAAGTGTAAGACTGGTAATTGCAATTGTCAAAATTGATATGATTTTGGACTTTTTTTTATTTAAAAAAAAAATGTCATACTGCTTATTATCATGATTTTCTAACTCTTCAAACAATTTTTATTCTTTTCAATTTTCTATACAATTACAAAACTATCATCTTATTTTTCAGTTTTTTAACATTTATATATATAAGTTGAAAAACAATTTTAAGTGTGGAAAATATTTTTATTTTCAATTTTAAATTTTTTTGAATAAGGCCAAAAAATATATCACCTTATTTTTCAATTTTTTGAGATTTGTGTAGGAAACTTAGAAAACAATAAAAGATATTTTTCAAAGTTTTAATATAAATTTAAAAAACTAAAAAATGTGATATTTTTCTAATAAAAAACTATTTTACATAAATAAACAGGGCCTGGAAAGAAGTTTTCTAAAACTTTTATAAAAGTATTGGAGAACTATAAAAGAATGTGACAATTTTGTAACTAATTGAAAATTTTAAAATATATAATATAAACTATTTCCCATATTTACACAAAACAACCACATGCACTAAGGTGATATTTGGTTCACGGCATCTTTCAACATTCTAAGAATGTGATGCCTATGACATCTCATTCTCATGTTTTTTTTTTAGTATTGGAATCATATATGGTGAATAGTTTAACATTCATGGGAATAAAAGATCCTTACAAAACATGGGCATCTCATTCCTATTCTCTCTCATGGGTAAATTTCTTGAGAATCTTGTGTGGAAAATATAATAAAATGAAAAATGTTTACTAATAAAATTAAAATTAAATAAAAGCTCAAATACTTATCAAAAACTAATGCGTGAAAGGACCACCGTCCTTAAAGTCAGCTTTGCACCAACGTATAACTGTGCATATAGTCACTATACGCACAACCGCCAAGATTACTCAACTTGCTCAATTTTGTGTGCATTCATAAATACCAAAGTTATAGAAAATGTAGTGTTATTTAGTTACCCAACAAAATATAAATCTTAAAAAAGAGTAGAAGATAAAGTTATTTCAAAAAAGAAAAAACATGTTTTGAAATGAAGATGGGTCACTGTTTATAAAGTAGTAGTTAATATATTAAAACGTTAAAACTAATATATTAAATTTAACATATATTTAATTAAAATAAAACCATGACTATTATATAATATTTATTAAATAGATTATTTTTTATTTAATTTGAAACATTCAACATTAATACAATAATATCAATAATCCCCCCCCCCCCACATGGTTCAAATTAAAAAAAAAATCGAAGAAAGATAAAAAAATAAAAAAACCAATGCAAGCTAGGTAACCACGAGATTTAATGTATTGGGTGGCAATACCTTTCGATTTGAAATGCACTTAGAGAAAATATATTATGAATTACAAGAACTTGATGAGTACTAAATTCTTGAACCAAATTTTTTTAGCATAACACTATAAATATATCACTCACATAACTTCTCTAGACACAAAACTCCTGCGAATTGGTACGTATAAGTCATGCACCATACCAAGATATTCATAGGTGCAGTAGAAAATTTTAACTCAGTAAACTTTCATAGGAAACGGCCCCACTTCTACACTCATATAGGTAAATTTATCAAGTGTGTAATTGTAATCATACCACCTAATGAATGATATGGTTTTATTAAGAGATAAACTCAACCTCACAATAGTTACAGTTGTACCATTTAAACACGATAGGGATGATTAAAACAAATAATAGTGCTCACGAAATTGCTCGAGAACTTGTTATTACCCATAAACCTAATTCATAAGATCTCCAATCACATAAGTTGAGTTGTCATCAATAGTAGTTTATATTAAGGGCTTAAGATACATCCCCCTCAACGTTTATTTTCTATTAGCTTTTTAACTAATCCTTAAAGGATTTATTAATCAACAGTTGTTTCTTAATTCTCATATTTTGATCACATTGATACTAAGTACCCCCCACATTTTGTGTTCACACTAATAATAGCCCAATTTGAATAATTACTTATTCAATTAGTTCAGGCTAATCTTAAAATATACTGATCAATGTCAATACTATGGTTATGTGTTTATTATCCACTTGGGTAATGCACCAAAAAATTACACATCTACGTGTATTGATCATGATATTCCAATTTATTTTCCAGTACCATCTATGATACGTTCCAATTAGGTGACTCCATCACCACACTATTACTCCCATGAAAAGATTGCATCTTATTTGCATATATCTTGCTTTATAAAAATATTAATAATAAATTATCGAGTATATTATTTTATTTGTGCACTATTGTCTATTTCACATATGAATAGAATTTCAAAGTACTTTAACGCCCACAATTAAAGATAATAAATTTATATGCCTTGCAAGAGTCACATAATTATATAATTGGGAAAAAATAGATTTTTTTTTTTTTCTTGAAAATTTTCAATTTATGCAGTTTTTTTTTTCCCCCTTCTAAAATTGTGAATAACATTCGACTTTAAGATTGTTAGAAATATAATAGAAGGAAAAATATTTACTAATTAAATTAATATTAAATAAAAACACAAATACTTATTAGAAGTTGAGGCGTGGAAGGACCACTGTCCTTAAAGCCAATTTCACACCTACGGAGAATGTTTCTCAGTATATATAGTCACTACGCGCACGACCAATAAGAATACTTAGCTGCCTCAGTTTTATGTCCACTCACAAATACCAGAGTTATAGAGATCTAGTATCATTTAGTTACTCAATAAAATATAAATTTCAAGAAAAAATAAAAGATAAAAGTTATTTCAAAGAAGAAAAAATATTTCTTGAAATGAAATTGGATCACATATTATATAGAGAAAATTAAGTATAACTTCTAGTATCATATATACGAAACCATTAAAATAGTAGTCAATAATTTAAAACGTTAAAACTAATATATTAAATTTAACGTATATTTAATTAAAATTAATACGGTAATATTTTACTATTATATAATATTTATTAAATAAATATTTTTAAAAATTTTGAAACATCCGACATTAATACGATAATACCAACATCTTCTTCCCGTAAGTTTTACTTTTTGGACCAAATTGCCCTTGTTATTTTAGCGCGTTCAACAACAATGCCCCCATAATAAATGTAGCATTATTACACTCAATAATTATATTTAAAGTAATAAATTATTAAAAAATAAAAGTAAGATCATTATTATGTTATAATAATATAATTTATTATTAATATTTAGATACCATATTACCTCAATTATTTTTGTTATTTGATTTATTTAAGTGTTGATTTTTTTAATATGATTGTTAAGAATTTTATGACATGGACTTAATAATTTACTGTGCTCAAAATATAATTAGTCTTCATGTATTGAGTATACTCTTGTCAAGGGTATAATGATTATTTTCTTGAAATGCACGATTCCTACATTTAACCAAATAATGACATGAAAATTTTGTGTATATTCTTAGAAATCTTATGAACTCAAATCACGCAAAAATTTTCTCATGAGACAAACATCCCAATGAAGTTTCCAGAAATTACATTCTATGGTAATATTTTTTGCTTCTGCCCTTCCAATTTGTGCGGCACACAAAGTTTTAACATGTTCAGAGTGCTTTGGGAATGCCTAGTCTTTAGGGGAGCCTGCCAATTTTTTAATCAATTGACTTGCAGTTTGAATTAGGATGATGGTCATGCTCGACTCAAACGTGCCAAAGAGATTAAGACGAGACTTCTGTTTGGTCTTGATTGCCTTGTTTAAACTTTTAGTTTGGCCGTGAATTTGTATCCATGTTTGAACATTCAGCACTTGACTTTTCTATGCAACTGAGCCTATCTACTTGAATGAGAATGTACTAATTTTGTTATTGTGGTGGTGTTGAATAAGAATCTAATCAGAATTTTTTTAACTATTCAAAGGTTATCAAAAATGATGGATCAAATAAAAGTAATCAACTACAAAGGACAACAAAGCAACTCAAATATGATTACAAGAACTACAATGTCACTAAGCATCCCTTATGCATGATATTGAGGACAAAGATTGATTCATTTATTTCTATTTTATAAATTTTTGCATCTTTGTTGAACATAGGGGAGCCGATGGGCATAGGCACAAGAAGGAAGATGGATGGTAGGGTGCCAATTTCGGCTATTTAACTGATTCGTGAATTTTGATGTCAATAAGGAGCCATCAGTCGCACCTCAATGGATTTTCTTACCAGGTCTGCCTTTACATTTATATGGAATGAACTGTTTACAGAGTTTAGTCACTAGATTTGGTAGGTTTTTGGGGACGGATAATACCACATTATATAGAACACGAGCCACTAGTGCAAGATTATGTGTTGGAGTGGATTTGCAGAAGGATCCTGTGGAGGATTTTCCGTTGGTGGTAGGACAAAAGCAAAATTGGCAAAGGGTAATATATGAGAAAATGGGTTTCTACTGAAATGAATGTTGTAGGTAAGGTCTCATTGATGAAGTATGCCGGTTTGGAGGTAAGCCTAAAGATAAAAGGAAGGTAGGTATGAGGAAAAAGAGAGATGAGATGGTTTGGAAAGAAGTGGGTAGAAAAGAGAATATGAAGGTTGAAGAGGAAGGTCCTGTTTTGAAGATTCGGAATTAGAGGGTAGAGGAGAAGAAGGATAAAAACGTGAGTGGTCCGTTGAATGTGATTGAGAAAAATAAAGAAACTGTGAATGAGGTTAATAATGTGGATACTCAAAAAGTGGATGAAGTTAATTTGATAGAGAAGAATAGTTAAGAGAAAGCCGAACGTTGTCAAGATCAGAAGTCAAGGGTGGTAGGGGTGCAGGTAGAACTGGGAGGTTGTCCTAAGACTGCCTAAGAATTCGGAGTTATTTATGAAGGAGGGAGGAGAAAAGTTGAAAAGGACAAGGATGGGGAGGTGATTTTGGTGGAGGAGGTGGATGAGAGAGAGGGGGATGTGGAGGGTGTAGTGTGTAGTGTGTAGGGATAATTATGAAGTGTTATCTAATGGAAATATAGAGGTTTGCATTGATACTCAAAAAGAATATTACTCTAATCTAAGTAATGTGACAGTAAATGAATTGGAATGAAGAAATAAAAATGATAGGAAAATGAGAAAGTCTAAGAGGGCTAAGGCAGTGCCTCAAAAGTTGAACTTATGATTGAAAAAGTTATGTTTTAGAATATAAGAGGGTTGGGCACGTCGAAAAGAAGATTGAAACAAATTGTGAAAGATCAGAAAATTTCGATTTTGACAGTTTCGGAACCTTTCAAGATATAGAAAAGATACGAAGGTGGGTGGTGTATTTGCAATTTAGTAACTTTTATTCTAATGTAAAGGAAGGTGTGAAGAATTGATTGTTCTGGAAAGATGATGTTCAAGTGGATTGGGCAGGTGCTTCAAATCAATGTGTGACAGTTTTGTTAACAGGGGATAGAGGCTCTCTGTTTTTTTACTTTTGTATATGCTAAATGTTATCATATTGAGAGAAGAGATTTATGGGAACAGTTTCAGGGGATGTTGAGTTTTGATGTGGCTTAAGTTGTTATAGGATATTTTAATGTAATTCGGTCAGATGAGAAAAGGGTGGGAGGTTGACCTCGCTTGGGTTCGTCTATGACTGAATTCAATGATCGTATTAATAGTTGTGGATTATTGGACCTCAAATTCAAAGGAAGTCAATTTTCATGGTGTAACGACCAACAAGGTTTGATGAGAAGTTGGGCGAAACTGAACAGAGTACAAATTAATAATATTTTTTTCTGTAAAATACGATGAAACTAAGACATCTTTGTTGAAAAGAAATACTTCAGATCATTCTCCTATCATATTACATTTGTGTGCGAGTATGGAGAGGTATGGGTTAGCGCCTTTTAGGTTTCAAAACATGTGGACGTTGCATAGGGATTTTTTTTTAAATTGGTTGAATCATCTTGGAGAGAACACATTGTGGCGGATTCAGGATTGTGTAAATTGGCAAGTAAATTGAAAAGGCTAAAACAAAGACTTAGGAAGTGAAATAAACAGAATTTTGGTCGTGTTGGTGGTTTTATTCAAGAGTTGGAGGAAAAGGTGGAAAAATATGAGAATTTATTATAGACAGAGTACTCAGAATCAGTTGAAGAATAGTTTCTTGTTTCTAAGGCTGAATTGGAGGTATAGTATAAAAGGGAAGAGGCTAAATTGGAGCAGCAAACAAAGATGAAATGGTTGATTGATGGTGATCAGAATTCAAAGTTTTTCCATGTTGTGATTACGCAAAGAAGGTGTAACTCTTGTGTAAACTCAATGGTGCTTCCTGATGGTTCGGTGTTGGAAAATATGCAGATGGTCCATGATGAGACTGTGAATTATTTTGAACAATTTTTGAGGCAAAATAATTCAGTGCAAAGGTCAAATCTGGACGGTATTATCCATTCGGTGGTTTTTGAGGAGTCTATAGGTCAGTTGAGGGAAGAACCGACTGAGGAGGAGATTTATGAAACTATTTCTTCTATTTTTGTGAATAGTAGCGTGGGACCAGATGGGTTTGGGTCTTCTTTCTATATTACCTATTGGAAAATTATTAAAAATGATGTGATGGATGTGGTAAGAGAGTTCTTCAAAGGTGATATGTTGCCTCGGTATTTTTGTTCCTCTTACATAGTGCTTATTCTAAAAGTAAAGGGTCCTCGGTCTTTTGATAAATTTTGGTCGATAAGCCTTTGTAACGTAATCTATAAAATTTTATCCAAAATCTTTGCTGGTAAGCTTTCGTTGGTGATGGGTGATTTAATATCTTTAGAACAAGGTACTTTTGTGAAAGGGGAGAGTATTTTTGAAAATATAACGCTTACTCAAGAGATGACAAAATTATCACATAGGCGGGTGAGAGGAGGCAATATAATGCTAAAACTTGATATGAGCGAAGCGCATGATCGAGTGGAGTGGCAGGTGGTAGATCAGATTTTCCATACTCTTGGTTTTCCATATTGGTTTTGTAAGTTGATTCAGAATTGTATTTCTACTTTTTAGTTTTCTGTCATTATATATAGCACTTATAAAGGTTTTTTCAAGTCAAAAGGGGGCTTAAGGTAAGGGGATCCGTTGTCGCCGTATATTTTTATCATCATGGAAGAAGTTCTTTCTAAATTAATTCAAAAAAAGTTGACTAAGAAGCGGATTTTACCGTTTGCACATCCGTGTGGTGCACCTATTATATCACATTTAATGTACGCGGATGATGTTGTTATATTTGCTAATGTTGGAAAAAAAAAAGTTGTTAGACAGTTAATGGAGGTGATTAAGGAGTACGAAAACTGAACTGGCCAAAGGGTGAATAAAGATAAATCAACTATTTTTTTCTCAAAGAAGTTAGGTGTTCAGAGGAAGGGAGAAATTATTCAAGAGACTGGTTTTATTGAAGGTAAATTTCCTTTTACGAATTTGAGTGTGCCGATAGTGGATGGTAAATTGAAGGGCTATCATTTTGAACTTTTAATTCAAAAAATCAGTAAGAGAGTTTAGGGCTGAAAAAGTAAACTGTTGTCTCAAGAAGGTCATCTAGTTTTGTTGAGACATGTGATTTCGAGCATGTCTTTGCATCTGTTAGTTGTTTTAAATGTCTACAAACTGGTGATAAAAAAAATACAAGACATGTTTGCTTCTCTTTTCTAGGGATTTAAGGATGGAAAATAAAAAATGAAATGGAGGGCTTGGAAGAAATTGTGTGTTCCTATGGAGGACGGGGGTACAAGAGTAAGGGACATTTCATAAGTGCAACGGTCTTTGTTCATGAAGTTTGGTTGGCATTTATTAATACAAAATTCTTTATGGGCTAGATTTTTTAAAGCTAAATATATGAAAGGAGGACATATTGCTCTTTGCAGACCATGTGAATCGAATTCTTCCTTTTCGAGGAAAGTTCAATAGGGTATGCCTGAACTGTTAAGTAAATCTAAGGGGAAGGTTAGAGAAGGAGATGTAAAATTGTAGTATAATAAGTTTCTTGATTCAAGACCTTTGTTTTCAGATTGTCCAAATGGTGCGCATTTGCATATAAGATTAAAGATTTGGTTATTAATAATGAGTGGGATGTGGAAAATTTGCAAAAGATTCTGGGGTTTAATAAAGCGGAGGAAGTGATGGAAAAGTGGGAAATCTTAGAAACTCTTCGGACATACTGTTATGGCTCCCGGAAAAGAATGGTTGCTCTAATACAAAGTCCGCATAGAATGTTATCAAAGTTAGAATTCCAAAATTTGATTAGGCAAAGTGGGTTTGGAATAAATGGTTACCAAAGAAAATTGCTATTTGTATGTGGAAGGTCGCTTTTGAGTACTTAAGCGTTGATAAAAAGGTGAGAAGGGTGAGGGTATCACTTGCTTCGGCGTGTAATTGTTGTGAGATGAGGCAACTAGAAGATATGGGGTATGTGTTAAATAAGGGAGACCTTACTGCTGATGTTTGGAGGAAGAATTCGGTGGAGGTAGGTATACCTTTCCTGAGGCAACAAAGTTGGAAAGAAAGAGTCCAAATGTGGTTTAATAGGGCTTCCAGATACTCTCAATTGGAATCATTGATGGGTTTGATTTTTTATTTAGTAGTTTGGAGGCGGTGGAGAAGGAGATGTGCAGCTAGAATGGAGGGGAAATTGGAAAGTAGTACAGATGTGTAGCTGTCCATTAAGTATTGGGTGGGGGTTTTGAGCAAGAACATAACAAAAATGACTCAGTTAAAGGATGCTGATGTTCAGATATTGCAGCATCTGGAAGTGCAAATTGTGAATAAAAGAATTAAAACTATGCAATGTGTGAGATGGCTAAAGTTGAGGTAAGGGAGGTTGAAACTAAATTTGGAAGGGAGCAGATTGGGGAACTTAAGGCCGACGGGTGGTGGTGGCATCCTTAGAGACCATACAGGTTCTTTTGTTTTTAATTTTTCAAAATATTTTGGTTCTTGTTCAAATAATGAAACTGAATTGAAAGTTGTGTTAGAGAGAATAAAGATTTGCAAACATTTGGACCATACCAGTATTGATATTGAATGTGATTCGAGTATTGTATTAAATTGGATAAGATCAAGTAAGTGCTCCTTGTGGTATTTGTGGGATTTTTGGGAGCAGCTTATTGGTTTATTGGAGGAAGTGAACTTTTCGATAAATCATTAGTATAGAGAAGGGAACAAAGTGGCAGATGCTTTGACTTAACAAGGTGCTATGGGGAGGAATAATATGTTTACAAATAGTAGTCAACTTCTTAGAATTATCAATGGTTTGTATAAACTGGAGAAGATAAGTACAACTTATATGAGGTATGTTTAGCTAATTTCATGTTGGTATTGGTTTATGCTTATATGAGATTTTTTTCTTTTGTTTGTTTTGTTGCATGAGATTTGTTTTGTAGGTTTTTATTTTGTTTGGACTTGTAGCCCTATTTTGACTGGATGTTGGTGTTTTTTTTTTTTTTTGGAGGCCTTTAAATCTATTGTTGTCTCTCATTGCTTGTCTTGTGATCATAGTATTCCTCCGCCAAAAGTGAGGGTTTATTAATAAATAAATTGAGGTGCTGCCCATCTTTGAAAAAAAAAATCCAATGGTCATTGTAAGAGCTTGGACTTGAGGGACATGGATCACACCTATTTCCTAAGATAGGACCAAAACATACACTGCATCAGAGACTTTTTTCACGCAATACTTGCCATCACCAAATAGGTCCATGCTCAAGGATACATTTGGTTCGCCCCGCGAGTCTTTCTGCAGTGAATAGCCACAAATTTGAACACACGACGACATATTGAAGGTATAAATTAACCAAACACCACAATTTTGATGACAAGAAGAATGAAGATCACATGCATTGAAGCTCACTAGTTCTCTGGATGTCCATCATGAGGTGAAGAAGGTACGAAGCTGAACAGTCACATTCACAATAGGCCTGCTCAAAGTAGCTGACTGTGTCCAAAATGGGAAAACAGCATATATTCTTATAAGCATCTTTCATCGTCAAAGAATAGGATTTTCAGAGCTATCAGCACCTGTAAGAATCAAAGAATGATAATGATGTGATATAAAATGGTGCAAAACTTGGGAACGTCCGTGGCAGGAGGTTATTCCTTTACAGATTCTCCTTGCATTATTATAAGCACTGGAAAACACCTTGATTTTGGCTAAGATCATATTTATAGGAAAGTAAAAGGTAAAATAGAAAGTTAAGGATTCAACATTACAAAACGACGTGATGATAAAAAAAAAGATAAATATAATAAACATACAACTTGATATTTTGATACTATACACATACAAGGGCAGCCAAGTGTGAATTGGAAAGTGGAAAGTGGAACGTGTAACACAGACGAATTGATTTTTAACAAGTTTCAACTAGCACTTTCAACTGGTCCCATATCCTACGTGTACTAGTCTTAACCACTAACCTGACCAGAAAATTCAAGTCAATTTCAAGGCTGAGACTGTCTTTTGACTTGTAACTCTTCCTCCAACCGATCCAGCAAGTGATGGCCATATTCTTTGAAGACTAATTGGCATCCACAACTGAAAGGCTAAAATAGTCATAGAGCAAATGAAAATTGTGACATTTCAAGATGTCCCACGGTTCGAATTGTCTGCTGTGTCCTCATTGAATATCAGCAACCCCTACTAAAACAACTAGATATTAACTACTTCAGTTTTTCTTCTTTCTTGCATCTGCTTTCCAGTCTCTTCGGCTAAGTGTAACTCTATCTGTTTCACAATTGACCAGGCTAGGAGAACTTTCAGAATGAACTCTACATTCTAAAGTTGGGTCTGTCAGAGTTCCCGAGGGCAAACAGGGTGTCAGGCTTTCACTGGCTAAGGTCAGGGCAGGTATGATGAGAGGGCCCCTAGATGCTCCTTCATGTTTCTTAGACGCATGAGCCCTTCTAGCATCTTTCTTCCAATTTCGTACACAATGAACTCGGGTAATGCGATTGTTAAGCATTCCACTCTGTCCCATTTCTGCTTGCAGTGCTGTTGATTGATTTACAATACAAGATCTTTTTGCATCTGCCTCGAGACGTTTTCTTGCCCTGTATCTACGTTGTCGTTCTCGGTTCTTCAAGCGACGGACCATTAGGTCAGCATCACTTTTTGAGAAGGCTCTTTGATCAAAAGGATTCGTAATAAAACCATCTTGCATTCTCAAAGCATTCATATTTTGCCCATTTTCCATTTTGAAGATGACAAGATCTGAAAATAACCCAATCCTTGTAGGATGTTAAATGAAGATTGTATCGGCAGAATCATTCATTATGTAATGAAATGATGAAGCATAAATAATAACCAATAGGGAGTCAAGCAGAGATGGTAGTTATAAAATAAACCTTTTCTATTAATCATATTCATGTGAGAACAAACCAGGAAGAGACCACTTTATATGTTTCCCATCAATCATTACTATACTGTTGGATTCAGAGCACCTGACTTGATAAGTAACATTCTAATATCATTACCTCAGTTTTAGACCAGTCACTGACAGTTAATGGAAGTTCCTAAGACTGGCTGCCGCCTCTTGGCAACAGGGAAAAAATGGAAGCATGCAAAGACAGTTTAGCTTTTTTCCATTTGATCTAGTAGAATGTGATCCACTTTTTCATAAAGCAAAGTGGAATCATTTTTGAAGCAACCGATGGAATGTCTAACCAATTTTTAAGAATATACCTAAACTTTGAGTACTATATCTCATCATTCAACAGAGGTGCATCTAAAATAAGGCAGCACCAGCAATTATAAGCTTACATCTACAAGATATGTGTTCACAAGACACAACTTTACGTATGCACGCATGCTCATATAAACAGATATACCTACATTCGTGTGTGTGTGTGCATGCGTGCGTGTGTGTGTGTGTGTGCGCGTGTATTTGATAACTATTTCAACAAAAAGTTTAAGCTTTTTAACTTGTGGGTCAAAAATGTATATTAAGCCTTCACACTTCCCCATGCATGTCCCAATTGCACATGGAGATAAACAATTGATGAGTAATACCCATCACAGGAGATAAGACCACCTTGCAACCACAACATTGATACCATACTTGCAAAAAAAGAAACGAAAATGAAAACTGGATAATATCAAAGTCGACAGAGGGACGAGAAATTTATGTGGTTCAATGATATAGTCAACATCAGCAGAAGAAGGGATAGTAGTAACATTATTCAACTCAAAAAATACAGCGGCACAGTCATGTTTTAAACATTTCAAACAACCAATTATCTCATCTTTTATTCCTAACACTCCTGCACAAGACGAGCATGGAGTAGAGATAAATGGTTTTTTTTTTTAAATAATAATAATAATAATATAAAATGAAAGAAGCCAACTTGATTTCAGGCAGATAAAATCATCGAAAACCAACAAAGATAGTATGGTCAGTGGCATAGGGTTTTATTTACATAACACAATATAACACTTAATGCAACAAGGATTTCATGTCTAATGCAACAAGGCTTTCATGTCAAATCAGGGGGTCTAGGGAGGGCAAGCTGCATACACCCTTTCTCACAATTGCAGAAGTTGCTTGTATATATAAACAAAAGAATAAAACATCGAAACATCATTCTAGCAACTAAAAAAGTTCTATAGGATGGCTATAAGACCAGCCATGCTTTATGGGTCAAAATGTTGGGCAACTAAGAAATAACATATTCAAAAAGTAAAAGAGGCTGAAATGTGCATGCTAAGGCGAACAAGTGATATAACATTAAAAGATAAATTAAAGATTGAACATATTTGAAATAAGCTAGGCATAACTAATAGAAGATAAGATAAGGGAGTAACGACTTATATGGTTTGGGCATTTGAAACACAAGCCAATTGGAGCACTAGTGAGGAGGAGCAAGCTAGTCATTGTAAATGGAACTAGAAGGGGAAGGGGTAGACCTAAAATAACTTGGAATAAGATAATGAGAAAGGATTTAATAGTCCTTAAGTTAGTAGAAGAAAATGCCTCAATCATGTGAATTGGTAGAAAAGGATTCATATTGCCGACCCCACTAAGAGGGGCTTAAGTCTTGTTATTGTTGTTGCTGGTGTTGTCATTCTAGCAACATTTTTATAGATTTTAATTCAACGTATTATACACATTAATTTACTAGATGATGAATTTCTATTGGCTAGGCCAAATTAAAACCCAAAGAATATGAATACCTAAGCAACCAAGAAGATTTGAAAATACTTCTAGTTCCACCAACGGCATAAAGTTACCACTTTAAACTTATTTCCTCATCTTATAGGTGGCATGGACACACAGGAAAGAGACAAAGGGCTCTAACTATGTTCAACTATGCATATGATATTATTGAAGAAGCATCATTTTTGAAGTAAGGCATCACTTAAAGATGATAGATAGTGTTAAAACTTGATATACATAGTTGACCCATAACCAAACAGCTTAAGCTTTTAGGTAACATGGTAATCAAACATGCTGTCAGAGCTGGTTACCAGGAGGTCTTGTGTGTCTTGTTGCCCTCGTTTTTGTGTGGTGTTAAAAAAATTATAGTATTCCCAATGGAACTTTTGTGGAGTTACAAATTAGTAAAAGAATTGGAAATTTTGCGTCATGGCAGTGGTGAGAGTATGAAGAGTGCTTTAGGTGCATGTTGTAAAGGTATTAAGATTGGGATATTCTTTTTCATAGGAAAGGTGACAATGGTCAGCCGGTTTGCACAAATATGCATATGTGATGACACTGCACACATGTTCTAGTTTGTTATGTTTCTGCAAATTTGGACTGATATCTTGATCTATAAATTACTGAGCAGCTAAATTATGAGAAACTCCCAGGTTAACTGTTGGATCCTATCCTGGGCATAGGTATGTCTGTGTGAAAAAAAAAAAAGTCACTCACGTCAGGGCCTTTTTTTTAAAAATAGTACCTTAAATTAGTAGTTTCCTTACGCTTGTGATTGTGAAATTTGTAGTATTTATACAGCTTTTAGTTTTTTGTATTTGTACAAATTTTAGTTTTGTATTATATGAATGAAGCCATTTTACTATTTGTAATCCTTCTACTATTCAATAGTAGAAAATCAGTCACTTAAATTTCTTATTTTGGGATTTTCTCCAAATTTCAACTTGTATTCTTAACATTTGCATATTCATAATTCCTACTTCTATCTCATATTTCATTTTGAAATATTACTTTACCGTCTAATGTATTTCAATGCTCTTGAAATTGCAAAGCCACTCAGCCACCCTCTAGTTAATGGCCTCGGAATAAGTATTTCCGTCACAATAATCTTGCTGTCATTTTGACAAAGATAAGAGCACTACATACAGAAGATTTGACTGATGATAAAATTTTGGAGGTGGGAGACATTACCATTGCAAGCTCTGACAAGAAAGATTATTCTTTCATGTTGAACAACCAATTTAGGAAGAAGTGTATGGTGTGATAAATTTGCATTGAAATAGAATTTAGGCACTATGTTATTTCATATGAGATTTTAGGAACTTTCTAGGGCCCATTTGGTTAAGGATCCAAAAACTTGTATCCAAATATTTGTTTATGAAAATGAAAATAGTAAATTGTAGTTGCATATTTTGAATTCAAAAATGCATTTGATGACTAAATTTGAGTTTATTTTTCTACAAAATAAAAATAGAAAATGTGTTTGGCAATAGATGGGGTGGGTGGGTGGAGGTAGCTGATGATGGTGATGGCTGGTGGTAAGCAGTGGTGGGTGGTGGTTGGAGGCAGTGGCTGGTGCTAGTTAATGGGATGGAGGGGGTGAGGGGCAGTTGCAAGCGTAAGTGGTTGTTAGTTGGTGGCAATGGGTTGTTGAGAGCAGCGACCAATGGCGGTCAACGGTGCATGGTGGTGGATGGTGAGTGGTAGTGTATGGTGGTGGTTGGCAGTGATAGAAGGTGGTGAAGGGTAGTGGCAAGTGGAGGTGGATGGTGTTGGTGGCAGTGCATGGTGGTGAGCAGTGGCCAATGGTGGTCACTGGAGATGGATGGTAGTGGGTGGGGCTGGTTGGCAGCGGTGGGAAGCGATGCATGGTTGTGGTTAGTGGCAGCAGGAGATGGTGAAATGAGATAAGAAAGGGTTGGGAGTTTTGGGTTGTATGCTACCATTTGATGAGTATTGTTTGCTTCACCCTACAGTATTTTCATCAGTGTTGAATACTAGTGCATGTGCATCTTGAAGTTTGAGTTTTTTCCAATATTTTCTTAATCTATTGGAGTTATTTTCTCTAAAGGTTTATAAAGATCAACCCAAGAATACGAATATTGCACTCTTGTTATATGGTGTAATGAGTAGTTCTGGAAATTAGAATAAAATTTGCTATTAGTTTTCAAGAATGCTTCTATCAAACCAAACATAGGAATATTACATTCCTAGGAGTTTGATATTACTAGGTCTAATGAGCCAAACACGGGAATCAAATTTGGATGGTAATTTGAAAACCAAAATTCTAAATTCCTATAATTTGAAACTTTCCTAGAATAATAAATTCCTTGAACTAAATGCCCTCCTTCAATTAATGATATTTTTCTCCCCATATTGGTGATGCAGCCCAATCGTTGGCGACAGTATCTGATTTGTGTCCTTCATCCCCTCCCCCCCCCCCCCCCCCCCAACTCCCCCAACAATTACCCTTGTTTTTTTTTTTTTTTTACCACACAAAACAGTTGGATGTTTCATGGTTAGCCAAACTAATCAATTAATTTGAGTAATTCATCTACTTGGTACAGGTCAATCAAACGATTAATCACAACAAAGGGCATGATTTATGCTTATTTGAGTCGATGGAAGAAAACAGACAAAAAACTAAACCTGAAGCGGATGGACTGTTTAGGAAACATGACAATAATTGATCATGATACAAACGATGCATGCACACACGCTCCCCAGGAGATTGTAATAAAGCATCCAACACCCAACAACATGCCATTGCAGCTCAAAAATAAAGGACGATAAAATCAGAAAGAGAAAGAGAATGAGAGATGGGCAGATCAAACATATCAAACAATGACAATATCAAATAGAGGCACATCAAATCCATCTAAAATCAGAAACAAGCCATCAAAACAAACCCATTGAAACAGAAAATGGGTTGATTGAATTCAAACGATTAACAAATGCAGAAACAAAATACGTAGATAGAAGAACAAATTAAGCATAGAAAGAACATTCAAGGAAGGGGAAAACCGCAACAGAGAGATATAGAGACAGAAACCGTACCTATAGCGCAAGGACAAGCCTGAATGCAATGCCTGGTTGATGATTTTAGAGAGAGAGAGAGAGAGAGAGAGGAGACGATGGTGGGGGCTTCCAGAGAAACGGCCTCGAGCTTTTCAGGGAGACGTTAACGAGGGCGTATACAAATACTAAACCATTACATGACCCTAGTGGCAAAGCCTTTTACTCGGTCACCCACCTTTCCCACATAGGCTGTATGTTGGATTTTTCTCCCTTTTTTCCTTTTTTTTTTTGTCAAAAAACAAAAACATCATAGTCTTATGTCAAAAATCTAGTTTAACATATTTAGACATTTGACTTGTGTCACAAGTAATTTTTTTATATTTATTAAATGAGAAAAATTTAAATAGCAAATGAGTCAACCATCCAAGTGCCTAATGAATGCTAAGCAAAATCTAGCAAAAAGAAAAAATGTGTCAACTTAAAAATAAGTAAATAGAACAACAGACATATGTTCTCATAGAATGAATTGATGGGTTGCAATAAGTACCTATTAATAAATTATGAATTGTTTTCCAAATGTCATGTTAAATTTTGAATTATGTTTCAAATAAATTCTTTTCTTAAAATATTATTTTCTCCCCTTAGGGAACAAATTAACATATTTATAAATAGGATGAATAAATAAATGCTCATACTGATCAAATTAATTAATAAATTATAGACAAGTAGCAACAATAAATTTATTTTAATATATATTTCTATTATTTTGACATAGATAAAAACAAAATAATATTGACTCACTAAAATGTGCTTAGCTACTGTTTTCTTTTTATTGATAAATCTTCGCTCGACATTACTCATTATGTGATTTAATGTTAACCAAATAAGCTAAATCTTTACAAAAATAAATTAATAATTATTAAGAACATTACCAATTTTTTATTGTATTATTTCTACTATTAGAAAGGAGATTCTCCTCTCTTGGTCCAATTTGTAATATCCTCATAATGTTCCCATAAATATTGATAAAAATTTCAAAAAACAAAATCTCTATAACTACCCACGTATATTTTAAAAATATCCCTATAACTATCTATAAATATTCCCAAAAATATCCCTAATCACCCACAACTTTTCTAAAATAATATCTTTTTAGAATATATTATTTATTATTTTTTAAAAGAACTATTTATTTACTAATTTATTTTGCTATAATTGTCACTCAAATGTGCACGCCTAGCTAGTGTCTATTAACAATTGTCCCGACATTCCGAGAGCGACGGTGCCCCAAGATGGGCAAATAAAAAATAATAAGTTTAATTGTCGGGAAAATTTGAGGTTGGAATCGCCATTAACTTTTTGGAGTGTGATTAGAACACATGATTACTACCGACTTAAGGGTAGAATTGGTCAGTGTGTACCAAAGCAGGGATCGGGAGTTCAGTTATGTGAGGGGAAGGTTCTCGAACCCCCTACACACCCGTTCTACAAACGATGCCTCATTAATTAAAAATTATCCCAAATTCGAATTTAATAAGTCTTTTAATCACTCCTTATTTTGTGAATATTGTTTATACAATTGTAAATATTTGATTGCATATGCTTCTTATATATATATATGTTGAACTTATAGGTCACACCCAATTTTGATTATGACAAATACTCTTGGTACTAATGGTTGTACTGAGAATTGCATACAGGTTCACCTTATCTGCGCTTCAGGACTAAAAGACATATCATGATGGCGTGCGGTGTTCGTGTCAAAGAATAAAGATCTATGTGTTGTATTTTGTATTCATTTGTCTATTTCTTCATTTTGGGGCTTGTAATAATTTGCATCATGCATGGTAGGTAGGTATGCTCAAAACGATCATAGTTGGACCTTAGGTACCTACACTAAGAACACAAGTCCCCTACATCACTTTTCATAATCACGGGAATCAAAATAAGGCTAAAATGAACTTAATAGGAAAAGATGAGAGGATTTGGGCAATCGAACCTATGTTGTGTAAAGCGGCTCGGGGGACCGAACAAGTCAACATGTTGACTTGGTCTTCGGGCACCCGAACCTATTTTGAACGTATATTCTTCGGGCACTCGAAAGCTTGTCAGAACACTTTTCAACTACTCAGGCAATCGACTGTTTACGTTCAAAAGAGAGGTCGGGCGACCGATTTGCCTAGTTTGGTTAACCGAACTTTGAGTCGGGCACCCAAAGTATCAAACAAATTGCTACTAACTTTGCTTCAGCCGACCCACTCACCCTTCAGGCACCCGAACCTCTAAAAGATGTATTTTTGACTATGTCCGTTCGGGCACCCGAACCTCTGGCCGAGCACCCGAACCTCGCCGGGTTAAAATATTTTTTACCAAATTTTTAAATGGGGTAAAAAGGGTTAATATTCTTAATAGTCTTTTAAACAAGTTTAATTATACCCTCCATGTCCCCAACGGTCAAAAATTCCTCCTTGCCTATATATACTCATTTATTCGTCTTCATTAACAAGGATTGGCAAACTTGATTAGGGAAAAATTCTCTCAACTTTCAAAACCTTATATTAGCCAAATAACACTTCCAAACACTCATATACTCCTCATTCTTGATTTCTCCAGGCATTGTGAGTATTTTCTAAAGGCTATTGTGCTTAATCTCTGTAGCTAAAACTCTCACTTGCATTATTGTTTGATTGTTTTTATTTGAGAGTTTAGCATTAAAGTCCTTCCACCGATTTCATTTGATAAATCTAGTGTGGAAAGACTTTGAGGGTTGTGGTTCTTGCATTATTGTTGCAAGTTACCTAAACCTAGATTTTGTGTGCAAAAATCCTTTTCAAAAGCTAGTACTTCAAGCAACTCCATTGTGCCTTGAATATTAGAATACATTATTAAGTTTGTTTGTTTGAACTTGCTTAGCATATTTTGAAATCCTAATCTAATATTGTATTATTCACATAATGTGTTTCAAATTTTGCATGGATAGGCACTCTATATCTAAACTAATAATCTATATGTGGTTGAGGGTTTAGCACACATTAGAGCACTAAGCATATTTACACATCATTCGTGCTTGCATTATTGATTGAGCTGTATTGGTGCACACATCTTGTAGTGACCCGAAGAATGATATTATGTAAATAATAAAGAGGGAGGAAAATAGAAATAGAAATAGAAGGAGGTCGTAAACTTTGTCGACAAACGCGTTCGTCGACGACATTATATTTTGGAGATAATAATAATAATAATAATAATTTCAAGGAATTGCCAGGACCTCGTCGACGAATATAGGGGTTCGTCGACGAGTGCATAAGGAAATTCGTCGACGAATACAGGGTTTCATTGATGAAAGCCTTTAGGACCTCGTCGACGAAGGTAAGATTTCATCGACGAGAAACTACCAAGCGAAGAATGGGCTACTCTGAATTTCGTCAACGAATACAGGGTTTCATTGGCGAATCTGACCCTATAAGTAGTGAAAAATCATATTTTTATCACATTTCAGCGCCTCTCTCTCTCTCTCTCTCTCTCTCTCTCTCTCTCTCTCTCCCCCCTCTCTCACCTACGGATCCTCTCCCTTCTCTCTTCGATTTTGGCTCCGCTAGTCGCTAGATTGAAGATTTGAGGCCACCACGACGCTCCCAGCAAAATTCTCTCCAAGTCTGCCAGAGCGGATCGTCAGTGGGATCGAGTTGGATTTCGTCCCAAATTCAGGGTAAGGTCTTTTAGCCAATTTTTGGCCTTCTGACAATTATAGGAAATGATGTAGGCGAAGAAATACTAATATTTTGTTCTGGCAAACGTTGTTTTCAAGGTGTTATGTAGGAGGCCCTGCAGGTGTTAGGCTAGTAAACCATAGGGACTTTCCAGTAGTCAGGTAAGGGAAATATGCTATGCTAGGTATTTTTAAAATATTTTATAGTTTATTAATTTATGAAAATTATGTACTAAAGTATGGTGTGGCGCGAGATTATGAGTATAGTACGGAGATATGTGTTATGAATTTCAGTATCATGATTTTACGAATATGTTTTACCATGATTATACGAATTTCTAGTACCATGATTATACGAATTTTAGTATTATGATTATGCAGTTTCAGTGTTATGATTATACAGTTCTCAATATTATGACGTATGATTACAATACAGTTTATGCAATATCATGGTTATTACGATTATTTCAGAATCATGGTAATTCAGATAGTTGTATATAGAAATATATTATATAGTATCAGACCCTGTTGGATTATGCAGTTACAGAGCACAGTACCGTTGCTATAGATACTACGTTATATTATGAGTGCAACCACCTATTTAGATAATATGTGGTAGTAGGTCAATCACCTAGGCCCTTAACGTGGACAGGCTCCCCATCAGATATGGGTTGAGGTGGGCAGATCAGACTGATGGAGTATAGTAATTTATTCCTAGTTGGCCAGTCAGGGTAAATCCCGCTTATGGGCCACACAACCCTGTCATGAGGGGTTAAATCATGACACACAGTTATCCATAGGAAACATTTTCAATTACTATTATGTATGTACAGATTTACAGAAACAGGGAACCTACTTACTTATACTAGAAGTATTTTGAATAGTAATCTTCAATACTGTTATGTTAAGCAACATGGAAAGGGTGGTGGATTTTATTACTTGTACTGTATTTACATATTCATTTATACATGACTATATGAAAACATATTTTCATAATATTGTAGCCCATTTGTCACACACTAGTAATAGCATATTTCGTCTTACTGAGCGTTGGCTCATCTTAGTGTTGAATCACTTTTCAGGTGATCCAGGTAGGCGAGCAGACCAGGCTCGCAGATAGAGGGGCGTCAGTAGTGCCCTGTCAGTGAAGTGAGTATTGTGGAGGATTTTTGTATATCTCAGTATAGTTGAGGGTATTTTGAAAAACATGTAGTACTCTAGTATTGTATGGTATTGGTATTGTATATAGTTGTATATGGATATGTTTATTTGATTTATGCTTCTCGTTGCTTAGGCTAATGATTGGGTTTACTCCCAGAATGGTATCAGAGCATGTTATATGTCATTTAAAAAAATATATGGAAATTTAGCAGGTCGTTACACATCTGCTTGTCTAGAAGCAAATTTCCATGTACACATTTTTATACACATTGGTTGTATTCCAGGCACGAGCCTGAAGAGGAAGAATAGCCCTGTGGAATAGTCTCGGATTGACTTTGACCTGATTAGGAAAGCTAGGTGTGCCATTTTGTTAAGGCATGTTGGTTGAGGTCAGCCCTTTGAATTGACCTGGTTGTATTAGGTATCGGTCCACCCGTTAAAGTAAGCATTATAGTTGTAATCCTTATGCTGGTGTGGCCAGGACGGGGACGTAGACACAATTAGCCGAACCCCGATAACATATCGTGCATGTTCTTTACATTTCCGCACTTTACCTTTATTGCACGTGCATGTTTATTTGTTGATTGTGTAGACTGACCCTAAGTTGGATTGTACTATTGACAAAACTTATTAACCTAGGCATTAAATTTTAAATACCAAATTCACCCCCCCTCTTGGGGTTACACCAAATCTATCAATTGGTATCTGAGCCTCGTAACCTAGACTTAGACGTCATTTAGTTAAAATATCATGATGGCTCGTTTTAGTGCATCCCCTTCATGTGAGGGAAGATTGGTCACACACCCACCTGTATTCTGTGGTAATGATTACGCTATATGGAAATTTAGAATGACTGTCTATGTGAAAACTTTAAATTGGAAATTTTGGAAAGTCATTGATCAAGGTGATTGTGTGCCTATGAAATCTATTGGGTATACTGATGTTCCTAAATCTAAGTGTGAAATGAATGATCATGATAGGAACTTAGTACAGGTAAATTTTGATGTCATGGATACCTTACTGCATGTTTTAGACTCTAATGTTTTATGTGAGGTTAGGGCTTGTAGTAATGCTAAGCAAATCTGGGATGAACTTAAGAGGAGATATGGTGTGTCCACGCAAAAGGATGTCATCTCTCCATGCGACTCAGGCTCCACCGGTCTTAAGGGAGGTAACCAGTGTTTTGTTACTTTAACTAATGATGAGGTTATCTCTATTCCTTCTGCTTTAGTAGAGAAATATGAACATGATTCATGTGTTGAATTAAATGTTGTATCTGATTATGAATCATATGATAATAGTGATAGTGAAAGCATGTCATCTTATGAGGAACTTCTAGTTGAATACATTAAGACTCATAAGTTACTTGTAAAATCAAATAAGAAATACTTTGTGTTGAAAAACAAGTATGATGCATGCATTAAAGAATGTGACTCAAAGGTTCTTGCTGAAAGAGAAAATAATACGAAAATTAAAAGACTAGAGAGCAAGAATGAATCATTAGAAAAGGATTTGACTTTTCTGAAATCTAAAGTTTCTAATGATGATAAAAAGAACCACTTGATTGCAGATCTTGAAAGTAAAGCAAGCAATATGTCTAAAAAACTTTTGAAACTTCAAAATGTTTGCAAAAATTTGGAGAACTCAAAAATTCAAGATTAGAGAAGAAAATAGAAGACCAATCTAAGATCATCTACACATTCACTAAAGACAAGGAAAACTTTGATAAATTGCTAGGTGCACAAAAGATGACCTTAGATAAGGAAGGTATAGGTTATAATGGAATTGAAAACAAGAAAAGAAAGAACCTATACATGGGGTACTTTGTAAAAGAATCGAAAGACTATGTTAGTACCTCCTTTAGTCTATACACTCACATCACATGCATCCTATGTAAAAAGAAGAGGCACACAAAATTTGATTGCCCATTTAAAATAAAAGGCGTGAAACCCAAACAAGTATGGAAAATTAAAGAATCGCCAACTCCTAACCCATCGAAAATAAAAGGAAGAAAAATAATATGGGTTGTTAAGAAAGAAAACCCCTTGAAATTCAAGGAAGAATTTGCTCAAACAGGAATTACATGATCACACAATTCTTCCTTAAGAGTTAGGATTAGCTATAGGGGGTAGTATTCTCTAAGGGGCTAGGAAGTGGTTCGGGGTTGAAAATGTAAAATCTTAGCATACTCACTATTCAAAATCTTACATACTAAGCATTTTGAAGAATTAAGCCAATCTGTGAATTCAAGTACATAACCAATCTGAACTTAATGAATATATGCATTGGTTAAAATATAAAATCATTGGCTGTTTAAATAAAAATCCTCTCCCAAATGGACTTGGCTTGTCTGCCTTGTATCTAAATTTTAAATTGCATAACTCAAGCTTAATCATGAATATCTTAAGTTAAGCATACTCTATCCATTGCACAAGTCTAAGTCTTTAGGAAATAATTGACAATCTTGAATTCATCTTGAAGCCCTATCAATGCCCTAAGTCTTATAGATAAACCATAGGGTCCCTAGCTTTGAAAAACTGATCAAATCAAGACAAGTTGACCAAGCTCGGGCGACTGAACCAAACAGTGCATTTGCACTTCGACCGATTGAACTTGAAGTCTGACTAGGCCGTTAACCACACTTCGAGCGGGTGGACTTTCATGTTCAAACCATCTCGGGTGGCTGAACTGTCTTCAGGTCACCGAACTTATCTTCGGGTAACTGAACGGGAATTTCGGGCAACTAGTCCATTCAGTTCATTTTCAATTTAGGCGCCCGACCCTCGCTTTCACAAAATGGCGCATAATATTCAGCAAACCGAACCGGTGTTTGGGCTACCGAATAGACTTAGCGTGTGCTCGTAATTAAAGTTTTTCGGGCGACCGAACTTATGCTTAGGCACCCAAACCGCGATGATATATATGGTTCTTTGCAAAAATCTGTTCATTCCTTCCCACAACTTTTGAGAGCTTTCTCAATTTTTCCAACATCTAGCCTAGTTTTAATTGAGATTTGTTTCCATGGCCAGAGATCAGAGATGTGCCACCACGGGTGTTCCACTGGAACAATGGTTTGCCACACCTGATCGGCAAATCAAGTATAAGGGAATCTTTCGCCTCAAAAACCCCATTCTAGGAAAAATCCTAAATATCGAATTCATGCAAACTCATTTCAACAATGTTCTAGACATGTTTCGATATCAAGGATGGTATGAGTTCATTGCTTTTCAACCCAAGGGGATGTACCTATTGCTTATCCGGCTCTTCTATGACAATCTTGCACAAGATGGCCAGGGCTACTACTCTAGAGTGCTCGAGATGGATCTTCATTTTGACGATGCCTACTTGGAAGATACTTTTGAGATCCATCGTGGCAACTTCATTTGCCCCGATTCTTCCTCCACCTGAATAGGCAGGCAGGACTTCACGGTAAGTACCTTCGCCAATTTAGTTATGAAGAATCTAGTAGCTGATTTTACCCATACTCCCAGCTACAGATCCTTGACTCTAGAGGCAAAGGTGGTACACCACCTAATTTCTTATAACATCTTGCCTAAGTCAGAATTGAGGGATCATGTATCCTATATGGATTGCTTTGTGATGTGGTGTCTCTTCACCAGAAAGAAGCTAGATCTTCCTAGATTGATCCTACGATGGGTGTTCATCAAAAATGTTGGAAAGAAGATCATTCTACCCTATGGTGGCATCTTGACCAGGATATTCGTTAGGGAAAGGATCAATAGGTTACCACTTGCCACCATCAAGAAAGTCAGGCCTTCGACGTCTTTAACTTTACCACTCTAAAGTTGATGGGTTACGAGCTCACCGGTAACATGTGGTTGCCCACTGCACATGAGAGAGACCAAGGAGCTTAGGAGATCCCACAAAAGCTGCCCCATGTGCCGTCTAATGCCGAGATTATGGCAGCCATTACCAATCTTTATGCCTCGTTTCAGGAGTTCTGAGTCTCCATGACAGAGTAGGCATCTTCCTCTAGTGCTAGACTTGACTCCCTTTACAGTGAGTTCATCGAGTTCCAGTCCGAGGTGCGGGCTAACTTTCACATCCTCGGTGAGCATTTGAGAGAGATGAATGATGTGGACATTGGGGAGGATGACTAGATGGAGTTGAGCGGTGAGGAGGAGGATGATGATCATGACGATGGGGAGACCTAGGAGTGCTTCATGAGGATCCATTTTGTCATACTACAGCTCTTTATTTGATCAACTTTTGTATTTTATTCAGATACACTCTTATTTAGTCTGTAACTTTAAAACAGCTCTTATATTTGTTTCTTTTGACGATCACACTCACCACACACACACATGTAGACACTATGATATGGTGATTGTGCATTTGCTTATGATTTTATATATATATATATATATATATATATATATATATATATATATTTCTGACCGTACTTGCATGTGTTTTGCACTAGTATGGATATACTGTTGAAATGCATGCTTAGTTTAGAATGTCTCCTGCATGGCGGATACAGTTGATGAGAATTGCTTGCTGGTAGATTATAGGTTCTCACATGCCTTATTCTTGAGATACTTCTTGTTTGAGAATCATTTTTGTGCTGGTTAATTTTGGGAAATGTCCTATTTATAGCCAGCATACTACCGAATTTTTTGTAGACATTTGCTCAAATTGATTGAAATGATTTTTTTATATATTACCCTGTGTGCAAATGCAATTTAATCTTAAAGTCTAAATATTTACGCTTGACTCACTTGCCTTGAAATTTTAAATTCCTTGGGGCTAATTGTGCGTATATATTTAAAGTGCTGAATATTGGCAGGTTCTTATTGATTGATTACATTTTAGACAAAATGCTGCCAAAATTTTTGAAACCTTTGCGCATAACTTTATATCATTTTCTAAATGCTAAACTCCTTAAACTTGAGTTGTGTTTCGAAAATAACTTTTGAATTTTATTCAAGTTGATTTATAAAGAAAATGCATATTCTTAGGGAGAGTCACTTAACATTAAAATCATTAGGCCCTGAGAAATAAAAAAGTTTTGTGCCTTCATTAGTATATCTTTTGGGAAATAAATTAACTAGGTGATATCAATGTGCATGTTTCGGCAAAATCATTATTTATATCATGCTCATTTCAAAACAACATGCCTTTACAAAAATTAGCATACTTATCAATTGGTATGTTAATAATTGGTAGCCTCACTATCATGGAAGTGTAACACTTGGTATCAGGGCGACATGTTTTTATTATGCTATACCTTGTGGAAATCCATGTTTGTTTTGGCAAAAAAAAAAAGATGATTATGATAAAATTTACATTAAAATAGTTTTTGAAAGGATGAGTGAAAGCCAAATGAAAATTTAATCTTCATCCTTGCATAATCATCCATTGGGGAAGTATAGAACATTAAGATTATCAATTGGTATCACTGTGCTGCATGCTACTCTTACTTCCTTGATGCACATTCTGTTTGGGTTACTTAATTGAAATTTGCTATATGTCTGGAAACTCCAAACAGGTCACTTGGGTACGAGGTTATGATTGGGAATGATTCATTTTCAAATGGCATGCTGTTGAATTTTTTTTCTTTTTTCCAATATACCTTTTGTATCTAAATGACATACTTTGCCTTCGCGTCTTATTACTTAACCCTTTTTACTGTTACCAAAAGGGGGAAAAGAGGCAAAAGTGGGGTAAAACTATGCTTAATTTTGCTTATTTAGTGGTTGAACCCACTTTTGCATAAAGTATTTGTCATCATCAAAAAGGGGAGATTGTCGACCTTATAGGTCACACCCAGTTTTGATTATGACAAATACTCTTGGTACTAATGGTTGTATTAAGAATTGCATGCAGGTTCACCTTGTCCGCGCTGCAGGACTAAAAGACATATCATGATGGCGCGCTGTGTTCGTGTCAAAGAATGAAGATCTATGTGTTATATTTTGTATTCATTTGTCTATTTATTCATTTTGGGATGCAATTTATTATGAACTGTGCACTTGTGTGACTTGTAATAATTTGCATCATGCATGGTAGGTAGATATGCTCAAAACAACCATAGTTGGACCTTAGGTACCTACACTAAGAACACAAGTCCCCCACATCACTTATCATAATCAGGGGAATCAAAATAAGGCTAAAATGAACTTAATGGGAAAAGATGAGAGGGTTCGGGCAACCGAACCTATGCCGTGTAAAGTGGCTCGGATGACTGAACAAGCCAACATGTTGACCTGGTCTTCGGGCATCCGAACCTATTTTGAACATATCTTCCTCGGGCACTCGAAAGCTTGTCAGAGCACTTTTCAACTTCTCGGGCGACCGACTATTTACGTTCAAAAGAGGGGTCGGGTGATCGAATTGCCTAGTTCAGTTAACCAAAATAAAATCCGAGCACCCGAAGTATCGAAAAAATTGCTACTGACTTTGCTTCAACCGACCGACTCACCTTCAAGCACCTAAACCTCTAAAAGATGTATTTTTGACTGTGTCTGTTTGGGCACTCGAACCTCGTGGGTTAAAATATTTTTTACCGAATTTTTAAATGGGGTAAAAAGGGTTAATATTCTTAAGGTCTTTTAAACAAATTTAATTATACTCTTTATGTCCCCAACGGTCAAAAATTCCTCCTTGCCTATATATACTCATTCATTTGTCTTTATTAGTAAGGATTAGCAAACTTGATTAGGGCAAAATTCTCCCAACTTTCAAAACCCTATATTAGCCAAATAACACTTCCAAACACTCACGTACTCCTCATTCTTGATTTCTCCAAACATTGTGAGTATTTTCTAAAGGCTATTGTGCTTAATCTCTATAGCTAAAACTCTTACTTGCATTATTGTTTGATTGTTTTTATTTGAGATTTTGGCATTAAAGTCCTTCCACCAATTTCATTTGATAAATCTAGTGTGGAAAGACTTTGAGGGTTATGATTCTTGCATTGTTGTTGCAAGTTACCTAAACCTAGATTTTGTGTGCAAAAATCCTTTTCAAAAGTTAGTACTTCAAACAACTCCATTGTGCCTTGAATATTAGAATACATTATTAAGTTTGTTTGTTTGAACTTGCTTAACATATTTTGAAACCCTAATGTGATATTGTATTATTCACATAACGTGTTTCAAATATTGCGTGGATATGCACTCTATATCTAAACTGAAAATTTATACGTGATTGAGTGTTTAGCACACATTACAACACCGAGCATATTTACACATCATTCGTGCTTGCGTTATTGATTGAGCCGTATTGGTGCACACATTTGCTTGTCGAGAAGCGAATTTTCATGTACACATTTTTATACACATTGGTTGTATTCCAGGCGCGAGCTTGAAGAGGGAGAATAGCTTTGTGGAATAGTCCTGGATTGGCTTTGTCTCGGTTAAGAAAGCTAGGTGCGCCATTTTGTTAAAGCGTGTCGGTTGAGGTCAGCGCTTTGAATTGACCTAGTTGTATGAGGTGCTGCACCATCCGTTTAAGTAAGCATTATATTTAGACATTTGACACGTGTCACAAGTAATTTTTTTATATTTATTAAATGAGAAAAATTTAAGTAGCAAAATGAGTAAATGGTCCAAGTGCCTAATGAATGCTAAGCAAAATCTAGCCAAAAGAAAAAATGTGTCAACTTAAAAACAAGTAAGTAAAACAAAGACATATTCTCATCTAATTAATTGATGGGTTGCAATTAGTACCTATTAATAAATTATGAATTGTGAAAATATATTCCGCTACCTCTTTCCAAATGTCATGCTAAATTTTGAATTTTGTTTCAAATAAATTCTTTTCTTAAAATATTATTTTCTCCCCTTAGGGAACAAATTAACATTTTTATAGATAGGATGAATAAATAAATGCTCATACTGATCAAATTAATAAATAAATTATGGACAAGTAGCAACAATAAATTTATTTTAATACATATTTCTATTATTTTGACATAGAAAAAAACAAAATAATATTGACTCACTAAAATGTGCTTAGCTACTGTTTTCTTTTTATTGATAAATCTTCGCTCGACATTACTCATTATGTGATTTAATGTTAACCAAATAAGCTAAATCTTTACAAAAATAAATTAATAATTATTAAGAACATTACCAATTTTTTATTGTATTATTTCTACTATTAGAAAGCAGACTCTCCTCTCTTGGTCCAATTTTTAATATTCTCATAATGTTCCTATAAATACCGATAAAAATTTCCAAAAAAAAAAAATCTCTATAACTAAAGACGTATATTTTAAAAATATCCCTATAACTATCTATAAATATTCCAAAAAATATCCCTAATCACCCACAACTTTTCTAAAATAATATTTTTTCATAATATATTATTTATTAGTTTTTAAAAGAACTATTTATTTACTAATTTATTTTGCTATAATTGTCACTCAAATGTGCACGCCTAGCTAGTGTCTATTAACAATTGTCGAGACATTCCGAGAGCGACGGTGCCCCAAGATGGGCGAATAAAAAATAATAAGCTTAATTGTCTGGAAAAATTGAGGTTGGAGTCGCTACTAACTTTTTGGAGTGTGATTAGAACACGCGATTACCGCCCACTTAAGGGTAGAATTGGTCAGTGTGTACCAAAGCAGGGATCGGGAGTTCGGTTATGTGAGGGGAAGGTTCTCGGACCCCCTACACACCCGTTCTACGAACGGTGTCTAATTAATTAAAAATTATCCCAAATTCGAATTTAATAAGTCTTTTAATCACTCTTTATTTTGTGAATATTGTTTATACAATTGTAAATATTTGATTGCATATGTTTCTTGTATATATATGTTAAACTTATAGGTCACACCCAATTTTGATTATGACAAATACTCTTGGTACTAATGGTTGTACATAGAATTGCATGCAGGTTCACCTTGTTGACGCTTCAGGACTAAAAGACATATCATGATGGCGTGCGGTGTTCATGTCAAAGAATAAAGATATATGTGTTGTATTTTGTATTCATTTGTCTATTTCTTCATTCTGGGGCTTGTAATAATTTGTATCATGCATGGTAGGTAGGTATGCTCAAAACGACCATAGTTGGACCTTAGGTACCTACACTAAGAACACAAGTCCCCTACATCACTTATCATAATCAGGGGAATCAAAATAAGGCTAAAATGAACTTAATAGGAAAAGATGAGAGGGTTCGGGCAACTGAACCGATGTCATGTAAAGCGGCTCATGCGACCAAACAAGTCAACATGTTGACTTGGTCTTCGGGCACCCGAACCTATTTTGAACGTATATTCCTCGGGCACTCGAAAGCTTGTTAGAGCACTTTTCAACTACTCAAGCAACCGACTGTTTATGTTTAAAAGAGGGGTCGGGCGACCGATTTGCCTAGTTTGGTTAACCGAACTTTGAGCGAGGCACCCAAAGTATCGAACAAATTGCTACTGACTTTGCTTCAGCCGACCCACTTACCCTTCAGGCACCCGAACCTCTAAAAGATGTATTTTTGACTGTGTCTATTCGAGCATCTGAACCTCTGGCCGGGCACCCGAACCTCATGGTTTAAAATATTTTTCACATAATTTTTAAATGGGGTAAAAGGGGTTAATATTCTTAATGGTCTTTTAAACAAATTTAATTATACCCTCTATGTCCCCAATGGTAAAAAATTCCTCCTTGCCTATATATACTCATTCATTTGTCTTTATTAACAAGGAATAGCAAACTTGATTAGGACAAAATTCTCTCAACTTTCAAAACCCTATATTAGCCAAATAACACTTCCAAACACTCATATACTCCTCATTCTTGATTTCTCCAAGCATTGTGAGTATTTTCTAAAGGCTATTGTACTTAATCTCTGTAACTAAAACTCTCACTTGCATCATTGTTTGATTGTTTTTATTTTAGAATTTAACATTAAAGTCCTTCCACCAATTTCATTTGATAAATCTAGTGTGGAAAGACTTTGAGGGTTATGGTTCTTGCATTGTTGTTGCAAGTTACCTAAACCTAGATTTTGTGTGCAAAAATCCTTTTCAAAAGCTAGTAGTTCAAACAACTCCATTGTGCCTTGAATATTAGAATACATTATTGAGTTTGTTTGTTTGAACTAGCTTAGCATATTTTGAAACCCTAATGTGATATTGTATTATTCACATAGCGTGTTTCAAATATTTTGTGGATACACACTCTAGATCTTAACTGAAAATTTATATGTGATTTAGTGTTTAGCACACATTAGAGCACTGAGCATATTTACATATCATTCGTGTTAGCATTAGTGATAAAGTTGTATTTGTGCACACATCTGCTTGTCTAGAAGCGAATTTTCATGTACACATTTTTATACATATTGGTTGTATTCCAAGCGCGGGCCTGAAGAGGGAGACTAGCCCTATGGAATAGTCCTGGATTGGCATTGACCTGGTTAGGGAAGCTAGGTGCACCATCTTGTTAAGGCGTGTCGGTTGAGGTCAGCCCCTTGAATTGACCTGGTTGTATTTGGTACAACTTCACCCATTTAAGTGAGCATTATAGTGGTAATCCTTGTGCTGGTGTGGCCAAGGCAGAGACGTAGGCACAGTTGGAGACGTAGGCACAGTTAACCGAACCCCGATAACATGTCGTGCATGTTCTTTACATTTCCGCACTTTACCTTTATTGCACGTGTATGTTTATTTGTTGATTGTGTAGACTAAACCTAGGTTGAACTATACTATTGACAAAACCTATTAACCGAGGCGTTAAATTTTAAATACCCAATTCACCCCCCCTCTTGGTGTTGCAGCAAATCTATCAATTGGTATCAGAGCCTCGTAACCTAGACTTAGATGTCATTTAGTTAAAATATCATGATGGCTCGTTTTAGTGCATCCCCTTCATGTGAGGGAAGATTGGTCACACACCTACCTGTATTCTATGGTAATGATTACGCTATATGGAAATTTAGAATGATTGTCTATGTGAAAACTTTAAATTGGAAATTTTGGAAAGTCATTGATCAAGGTGATTGTGTGCCTATGAAATCTATTAGGTGTAGTGATGTTCCTAAATCTGAGTGTGAAATGAATGATCGTGATAGGAACTTAGTACAGGTAAATTTTGATGCCATGACTACCTTACTGCATGCTTTAGACTCTAATGTTTTATGTGAGGTTATCGCCTGTAGTAATGCTAAGCAGATTTAGGATGAACTTAAGAGGAGATATGGAGGATGTCATCTCTCCGTTTGACTCAGGATCCACCCGTCTTAAGGGAGGTAACCAGTGTTTTGTTGCTTTAACTAATGATAAGGTTATCTCTATTCCTTTTGCTTTAGTGGAGAAATATGAACATGAATCATGTGCTGAATTGAATGTTGAATCTGATTATGAATCATATGATAGTAGTGATAGTGAAAGCATGTCATCTTATGAGGAACTACAAGTTGAATACATTAAGATTCGTAAGTTACTTGTAAAATCAAATAAAGAATACTATGTGCTGAAAAACAAGTATGATGCCTGCATTAAAGAATGTGACTCAAAGGTTCTTGCTGAAAGAGAAAATAATATGAAAATTAAAAGACTAGAGAGCAAGAATGAATCATTAGAAAAGGATTTGACTGTTCTGAAATCTAAAGTTTCTAGTGATGATAAAAAGAACCACTTGATTGCAGATCTTGAAAGTAAAGCAAGCAATATGTCTAAAGAACTTTTGAAACTTCAAAATGTTTGCAAAAATTTGGAGAACTCAAAAATTCAAGATCTAGAGAAGAAAATAGAAGATCAATCTAAGATCATCTACACATTCACTAAAGGCAAGGAAAACTTTGATAAATTGCTAGGTGCACAAAAGATGACCTTAGATAAGGAAGGTATAGGTTATAATGGAATTGAAAATAAGAAAAAAAGAACCTATACATGGGGTACTTTGTAAAAGAATCGAAACACTATGCTAGTACCTCCTCTAGTCCATACACTCACACCACATGCATCCTATGTAAAAAGAAGGGGCACACAAAATTTGATTGCCCATTTAAAAGAAAAAGCGTGAAACCCAAACAAGTATGGAAAATTAAAAAATCACCAACTCTTAACCCATCAAAAATAAAGGGAAGAAAAATGATATTGGTTGTTAAGAAAGAAAACCCCTTGAAATTCAAGGAAGAATTTGCTCAAACAGGAATTACATGATCACACAATTCTTCCTTAGGAGTTAGGATTAGCTATAGGGGGTAGTATTCTCTAAGGGGCTAGGAAGTGGTTCGAGGCTGAAAATGTAAAATCTTAGTATACTTACTATTCAAAATCTTACATACTAAGCATTTTGAAGAATTAAGCCAATCTGTGAATTCAAGTACATATTCAATATGAACTTAATGAATATATGGACTTACATACTAAGCATTTTAAATAAAAATCCTCTCCCAAATGGACTTGGCTTGTCTGCCTTGTATCTAAATTTCAAATTGCCTAACTCAAGCTTAATCATGAATATCTTAAGTTAAGCATACTCTATCCATTGCACAAGTCTAAGTCTTTAGGAAATAACTGACAATCTTGAATTCATCTTGAAGCCCATCAATGCCCTAAGTCTTATAGATAAACCATAGGGTCTCTAGCTTTGAAAAACTGATCAAATCAAGAGAAGTTGACCAAGCTCAGGTGATTGAACCAAACAGTGCATTTGCACTTCGGTCGACTGAACTTGAAGTCTGATTAGGCTGTTGACCACACTTCGTGCGGCTGAACTTTCATGTTGAAACCATCTCAGGCGGCTAAACTGTCTTCGGGTCACCGAACTTATCTTTGGGTAACCGAACAGGAATTTCGGGCAGCCGATCCACTCAGTTCATTCTCAATTCAAGCGCCCGACCCTCGATTTCACAAAACAGGGCCTAATGTTTAGCAGACGGAACCGGTGTTTGGGTTACTGAATAGACTCAGTGGGTTCTCGTAAGTAAAGTTGTTCGGGTGACCGAACTTATGCTTAGGCGCCCGAACCGCGTTGATATATATGGTTCTTCGTGAAAATCTATTCATTTCTTCCCACAACTTTTGAGAGCTTTCTCAGTTTTTCCCACATCTAGCCCAATTTTCCTTGAGAATTGTTTCTATGGCCAGAGATCAGAGACATGCCGCCGCAGGTGTTCCACTGGAACAATGGTTTCCCACACTTGATCGGCGAATCAAGTATGAGAGAATCTTTCACCTCAAAGACCCCATTCTAGGAAAAATCCTAAATATCGAATTCATACAAACCCATTTCAACAATGTTCTACATATGTTTCAATATCAAGGATGGTATCAGTTCATCGCCTTTCAGCCCAAGGGGATGTACTTGTTGCTCATTCGACTCTTCTATGCCAATCTTGCACAAGATGGCCAGGGCTACTACACTAGAGTGCTCGAGACGGATCTCCATTTTGACGATGCCTACCTGGCAGAGACTTTTGAGATCCAGCGTGGCGACTTCATCTGCCCCAATTCTTCCTCCATCTGAATAGGCAAGCAAGACTTCACGGTAAGTACCTTTGCCAATTTAGTTATGACAAATCTAGTAGCAAATTTTACCCATACTCCCAGCTACAGATCCTTGACTCTAGAGGCAAAGGTGATACACCACCTAATTTCTTATAACATCTTGCCTAAGTTAGAATCGAGGGACAATGTATCCTATCTGGATTGCTTTGTGAGGTGGTGCCTCTTCACCAGAAAGAAGCTAGACCTTCCTAGATTGATCCTACGATGGATGTTCATAAAAATTGTTGGAAAGAGGATCATTCTACCCTACGGTGGCATCTTGACCAAGATATTCGTTAGGGAAAGGATCAATAGGTCACCACTTGCCACCATCAAGAAATTCGAGCCCTCCAACGTCTTTAACTCCACCACCACTCTAAAGTTGATGGTTTACGAGCTCATCGGCAACATGTGGTTGCCCACTGCACATGAGAGAGACCCAAGAGCTTAGGAGATCCCACAAGAGCTGCCCCATGTGCCGTCTAATGCCGAGATTATGGCAGCCATTACCGATCTCTCTGCCTCGTTTCAAGAGTTCCGAGTCTCCATGACTGAGCAGGTATCTTACTCTAGTGCCAGACTTGACTCCTTTTACAGCGAGTTCACCGAGTTCCAGTCCGAGGTGCGGGCTAACTTTCATATCCTCGGTGAGTGTTTGAGAGAGATGAATAATAAGGACATTACAGAGGATGAACAGATGGAGTTGAGCGGTGAGGAGGAGGATGATGATCATGACGACGGGGAGACCTTGGAGTGCGTTATGAGAATCCATTTCGTCATACTATAGCTCTTTATTTGATCCACTTTTGTGTTTTATTCAGATACACTCTTATTTAGTCTGTAACTTTAAAACAGCTCTTATATTTGTTTCTTTTGACGATCACACTCACCACACACACACACACGCAGACACTATGATATGGTGATTGTGCTTTTGCTTATGATTATATATAGTCGTACTTGCATGTGTTTTGCACTTGGATGGATATACTGTTGAAATGCGTGCTTAGTTTAGAATATCTCCTACATGGCGGATGCAGTTGATGAGAATTGTCTGCTGGTAGATTATAGGTTCTCGCATGCCTTACTGTTGAGATACTTCTTGTTTGAGGATCATTTTTGTGCAGGCTAATTTTTGGGAAATGTCCTGTTTATAGCCGGCATGCTGTCGAATTTTCTGTAGTCATTTGCCCAAATGATTGAAACGATTTTTTTTTTGTATATTACCCTATAAGCAAATGGAATTTAATCTTAAAGTCTAAATATTTATGCTTGACTCACTTGCCTTGAAATTTTAAATTCCTTGAGGCTGATTGTGCGTATATATTTAAAGTGCTTGAATATTGACAGGTTCTTATGGATTGATTACATTTTAGACAAAATGCTACCAAAATTTTTGAAACCTTTTGCACATAACTTTATATCATTTTCTAAATGCTAAACTCCTTAAACTTGAGTTGTTTTTATAAAATAATTTGTGAATTTTACTCAAGTTGATTTATAAAGAAAATGCAAATTCTTAGGGGGAGTCACTTAACATTAAAATCATTAGGCCCTGAGAAACAAAAATGTATTGTGCCTTCATTAGTATATCTTTTGGGAAATACATTAACTTGGTGATACCAATGTCCATGTTTTGCCAAAATCGTTATTTGATATCATGCTCATTTCAAAACAACATGCCTTTACAAAAATTAGCATTCTTATCAATTGGTAGTCTCACTATCACGTAAGTGTAACACTTGGTATCAGGCGTACATGTTTTTATTATGCTATACCTTGTGGAAATCCATGTTTGTTTTGGCAAAAAAAAGATGATTATGATAAAATTTACATTAAAATATTTTTTGAAAGGATAAGTGAAAGTCAAATGAAAATTTAATCTTCATCCTTACATAATCATCCATTGGGGAAGTATAGAACATTAAGATTATCAATTGGTATCACTATGCTGCATGCTACTCTTACTTCCTTGAGGCACATTCTGTTTGGGTTACTTAATTGAAATTTGCCATATATTGTGTATGGAAACTCCAAACAAGTCACTTAGGTACAGGGTTATGATTGGGAATGATCCATTTTCAAACGGCATGCTGTCGAATTTTTTTTCTTTTTCCCAATATACCTTCTGTATCTAAATGACATAATTTGCCTTCATGTCTTATTGCTTAACCCTTTTTGCTATTGCCAAAAGGGGGAGAAGAGGCAAAAGTGGGGTAAAACTATGCTTAATTTTGCTTAATCTTTTATTACCCATTACTTTCATTATCTTCATGCATAAGGTCATAGGGAGCCTTTATTGGATGAACCCACTTTTGCATGAAGTATTTGTCATCATCAAAAAGGGGGAGATTGTTGCCCTTATAGGTCACACCCAATTTTGATTATGACAAATACTCTTGGTACTAATGGTTGTACTAAGAATTGCATGCAGGTTCAACTTGTCTGTGCGTCAAGATTAAAAGACATATCATGATGGCGTGCGGCGTTTGTGTCAAAGAGTGAAGATCTATGTGTTGTATTTTGTATTCATTTGTTTATTTCTTCATTCTGGGATGTAATTTATTATGAACTGTGCACTTGCGTGGCTTGTAATAATTTGCATTATGCATGGTAGGTAGGTATGCTCAAAACGACCATAGTTGGACCTTAGGTACCTACACTAAGAACACAAGTCTCCTACATCACTTATCATAATCAGGGGAATCAAAATAAGGCTAAAATGAACTTAATGGGAAAAGATGAGAGGGTTCAGGCAACCGAACCTATGCTGTGTAAAGCGGCTCGGGTGATCGAACAAGTCAACATGTTGACTTGGTCTTCGAGCACCCGAACCTATTTTGAACGTATCTTCCTCGGGCACCCAAAAGCTTGTCAGAGTATTTTTCAACTACTCGGGCGACTGACTGTTTATGTTCAAAAGAAGGGTCGGGCGACCGAATTGCCTAGTTCAATTAATCGAACTATGATCCGAGCACTAAAAGTATCGAACAAATTGCTACTGAGTTTGCTTCAGCCGACCGACTCACCTTTCAAGCACCCGAACCTCTAAAAGATGTATATTTGACCGTGTCTGTTCGGGCACCCGATCCTCACGGGTTAAAATTGTAACAACCTGCTATTTAACTTGGGGGTTTTTTTTATACTATAAAATTTACAATACTCTGATACCCAACTGGATTAAACCCAACCATCAACCTAAGCAGCAGAAGCATAAATCAAATAAATATAACCATATATAATTATATACAATACCAAAGTGCTAACATGTTTCCAAAAATATACATATATGACTGTTCCCCAAATATCCTCAACTGGTGAGGGCTATACCAAAATACTCCCAAAAATATACTCACTCTTTACTGACAGAGCAGTACTGAGACTCATCTATCTGCGAGCCTGGTCTGCTCACCTACCTAGATCACCTGAAAAATGTTAAAGTAATAGGATGAGCCAACACTTAGTAAGACGAAATATGCTATTGTTTGTGTGTGGCAAATGAGTTACAATGCTATGAAAATCTGTTGCTATATAATCATGTATAACTGAATTTTGTAATTACAATACAAGTAAGATAAACCACCATCCTTTCCCTATTGCTTAATATATCTATACTTTAGGTTTCTACTCAAAATACTTCCAATATATATATATATATATATATATATATATATATATATATTTCTTGTATCTGTAAATTTGTATAAACATAGTAGTAACTGAAAGCTTCCCTATGCATAATTGTGTGTCATGATTTAACCCCTCATGATAGGGTTGTGTGGCCCATAGGTAGGTTCTATACTGGCTAGCCGACCAGGATAAATCACTATACTCCTTTAGTCAAATCGGCTACTCCTCAACCCATATTTGATGGGGAGCCTGTCCACGTCTGCATGATCGACCTACTACCACGTATTATCTGAATAGGTGGTTGCACTTTGAGACTGAATATCTGTAGCTACGATACCGTGCTCTGTAAACTGTATGGTCCAACAGGGTCTGATGCTATATAATATATTTCTATATACAACTATCTTATTTACCATGATTCTAAAATAATTGTATTAAACATGACACTGAAATAAACTATAACTATATCAACTGTATTTCTGAACTGAATTGTAATCTATAAGTCATGGTACTGAAAACTATATAATCATGGTATTCTGTAATTACTATAAAACATATCCACTGGTTGTATATTCTGTAAAACATACCCTGAAAATACTGTAAAACATGCTTTTCTACTATATTTATATTCTCAAGCCACACAGTAATTTAATACATAATATTCATAATTAATAAACTGTATAAAATCCTACTGTGAATAATAACTTGGTGAAAATATACCTTTCATACTTAAAATCATTTTAGAACTACCTAACATAACATATTTCCCATACCTGATTTCTGCTAAAATCCCCCTATTGAGACGGGTCCTACACCTGCAGGGTTCTCCACTCAACATCCTGAAAACCATAAATCCCATAACAGAATATCAATATTTATTTGCCTACATCATTTCCTACAACTGCTACTAAACCAAATTTTGCTGAAAAGGTCTTACCTTGAATTTGGGATGAATTCTAACTCCGTCCCACCGACGATCCGCTCTAGTAGATTTTCAAAGAACTCTACCAGGAGCGTGGTGGTGGCCTCAGATCATTGATCTGATGACTAACGGGGCCGAAATCAAATAAAATTGGAAGGGAAACCTGTAGGGGAAGAAGAGAGGGTTTCTCAACTAAAATTTTCTGCGCAAAATCCAAGTTTATCACTATTTATACTGCGGGCTTTGTTGACGAGCCATGTCATCTTGTTGACGAATCCTTCAGTAATTTTGTTGACGATCCCTACCTCCTTGTCGACGAATTTCAGACTGCCTAAAACCCCCCCTCGCCATTTTCTCATTGACGAAGTCTGTTGCCTCCTTCTATTTCTGTTCCTATTTCCCTCCCTTTTATTATTAAAATACCAATATTCTTCGGGTCACTACATTCTCCCCTCCTTATAAAATTTCGTCCTCGAAATTTACTGTTTATATATATATATATATATATATATCTCTCATCATCCTTTAAAAGCAAAGCGGTCGACTTATTTTTTTACCTACCCTCACTTCTGGCAGAGGAAAATCGTGGTTACATGGGTAGTCTTGGGAGATAACAACCATAAAAGAAAATTTCCCTCAAAACCAAAATACTACCTAACATATGCTCTACATTACAATTACACTGGACTCAACAAAATAAAATTACCATCCTAGCATATACATCAATACTATAATTCATCGAACAAGTGGGGATGTTTCCGTCTGATTTCATCCTCAAGCTCCCATGAGGCATCCTCAATCACGTGGTTTTTCCATAGAACTTTTACTGATGGTATCTTCTTGCTGTGCAATTCTTGTTCTTTTCTATGTAAAATTGGTACTGGAGCTTCTTCATATGCTAAAGCCTCATTGACTTCCAGTTCTGCATGGCTGATGATATGGGAAGGATCTGGGACGTATTTCCTTAGCATAGAAATGTGAAATACATCATGAACTCAAAATAGAGATGGCGGTAAAGCTAACCGATAGGCTACTAACCCAATCTTCTCAAGTATCTCAAATGTGTCAATAAAGCTAGGGCTCAACTTTCGTTTCTTCCCAAATCTCAAGATCCCCTTCAGTGGAGTTATTCTCAGAAATACATAATCACCCACTTCAAATTTCAGTTCTTGGCGGCAAGTATCCCAATAAAGCTAGGGCTGATGATATGCGCTGCACTGATCCTATCTCGAATAAGTCGGACTTTATCACATGCTTGCTGAATTATCTCTGGACCCAACACTCGCCTTTCACCTACATCATCCCAAAAAAGAGGAGATCAGCATCTCCTACCATATAATGCCTCATAGGGTGCCATGCCAATGCTAATCTAATAACTGTTATTATAAGCAAATTCAACTAGCGGGAAAAACTGAATCCAGCTACCTCTAAAGTCTACCACATAGGCACGAAGCATATCTTCTAATACCTGGATTGTTCTCTCAATCTAACCATCGGTCTGAGGGTGGAAAGCGGTGCTGAATGCTAGCTGAGTCCCCAATGCCTCCTACAAACTCTTCCAAAACCGTGATGTAAAACAAGGGTCACGGTTTGAGACTATAGATACCGGCACTCCATAGGGTCGAACAATCTCTTGTATATAAATCTCTGCTAACCTGTTCATAGGGTAGCTGACTTTAATGGGAAGAAAGTGCGCTGTCTTCATCAACCTATCAACCACCACCCAAATGGCGTTCTGACAATACAACGTTGGTGGCAGCCCAGTAACAAAATCCATGGATACATGATCCCACTTCCATTCAGGAATGAAAAGTGGCTGCAACTGACCAGCCAGTCTCTAGTACTCAACCTTAACTTGCTGGCATGTCAAACACTACTGCACAAATTCTGCTATTTCCTTCTTTATGCCACTCCACCAAAAATAATCTTGTAGATCCATATACATTTTCGTACTGTCAGGATGAATAGTGTATAGAGATCTGTGTGCCTCTTCTAGAATCGTTCTTCTGATGCTAACATCCGCATGCACACACAATCTGGTGCAAAATCTGAGGGCCCCATCGTCAAAAATGCTAAATTCTTCCCCCTGACCATCCTGTATTCTGGCTATCACTTCTGCCGATTCTGGATCATCCCTTTGAGTAGCTTTAATTCTCTTATAAAGTGTAGGTTGTACAACCAGACTGGCAATAAGTGCCTGAGGATCATTTGCTACTAATTCCACGCCGAGCCTTTCCAAGTCCATTTGAATTGGGTGTTGAACCACTGCGCTAGCTGTAGTGTATCTTCTAATTTACGGCTCAAAGCATCAGCCACCACATCTGCTTTACCTGGGTGGTAACTGATGGTGCAGTCGTAATCCTTAATGAGTTCTAACCATCTCCTCTGGTGCATATTCAACTCTTTCTATGTGAAGATGTACTTTAGGCTCTTGTGATCAGAAAATATCTCACACCTCTCACCATAAAGGTAATGCCTCCAAATTTTCAGTGCATGTACAACCGTAACTAATTCCATATCGTGAGTAGGGTAGTTGTCTTCATACTCTTTCAACTGCCTGGATGCATACGCAACCACCCTACCATGCTGCATTAGAACACAACCAAGCCCTTTCAGAGACGCGTCATTGTAGATAACATAACCATCACCTCCCAATGGAATCGTCAATACTGGTGCAGTGACGAGCCACTGCTTTAATTCTTGGAAGCTCAGCTCGCATTCTTCATCCCACACAAATCTGGCATTCTTCTTGGTCAACCGCGTGAGTGGTCGTGATAAAGCTAAAAACCCTTCCACAAATCGACGGTAATAACCTGTCAATCCCAAGAAACTCCTGACTTCCTACACATTCCTCGGCCTGGCCTAACTTACCATCACTTCAATCTTACTGGGATCTACAGAAATACCGTCTCTTGAGATCACATGGCCTAAAAATGCAACCTTTTCAAGCCACGACTTACACTTGCTAAACTTGGCATAGAGTTTCTCTTCCCTGAGAGTCTGCAATATCTGCCTCAAATGCACCTCATGATCCTCAAAACTCCTCGAGTACACCAGCATATCATTAATTAAAACTACTACAAACTGATTTGGATACTGGTGAAAAACTCTGTTCATTAAATCCATGAACACAGCTGGGGCATTTGTCAAACTAAACGACATAACGAGGAATTCGTAGTGCTCATACCTGGTCCTGAAGGCTGTCTTTGCGACGTCCTCTGCTTTTACTCTCACTTGATGATACCCGGATCTGAGGTCGATCTTGGAATATACCTGTGTACCCTAGAGCTGAGCAAAACAATTCTTCTATACGAGGTAAAAGATATTTATTCTTAATAGTAACCTTGTTAATTCCTCTGTAATCGATACACATCCTCATAGACCTGTCTTTCTTCTTTATGAACAACATTGGAGCTCCCCACGGCGATACACTGGTTCGTATAAACCCCTTGTCCAGCAAGCCTTGCAACTGCTCCTTTAATTCTCCTAATTCAACTGGAGCCATACGGTAAGGAACCTTAGAAATCAGCGTGGTCCCTGGAGGTAAATCTATAGGAAAATCCACCTTGCACACAGGAGGCAACCCAGGAAATTCCTTTAGAAAAACATCTGAAAATTCTCGCACCACTAGGGTGTTGTCAATCTTCAATTCATTTTCAGATACTTCTTTCACAAATGCTATAAAGCCCTGACCTCCGTCTAGGAGTAATCTGCTTGCCTGCATAGCTGACACTAGCTGCGTTGGAGTATGTACTCGTAAACTAATGAATCTAAATTCCTGCATATTAGGGGGTCTGAAAATTACCTCTTTCTGACGACAATCAATGCTGGCATGATAGGCAACAAATCAGTCCATACCCAATATTATATCAAACCAACACATATCAAATACATCAGATCAACTGGTAGTACTTTTCCCTGAATTTCCATCGGATAGCCCCTAAGTACCCTCTGACATCTGATCACTGACCCAGATGGTGTAACTACTAACAGCGCTATATCTAATGACTGGGTCTCACTCTCAAATAATTTAACATAAGATGCAGAGATGAAAGAATGAATAGCACCTGAGTCAAAAAGAACAATGACTAGATATGATAAAATAGTAAATGTACTTGTCACCACATCCGTAGCAGCCTCAACATCACCTAGAGTCAGAGCGTATACTCGCGTTGGGGCCACATTCCTCTTCTGGCCACCACGAGGCACCTAATATCCTCCCCGAACTACCTAATGTCCTCCTTGATAGGGCCTAGGAGCTAGAACCTGGTCTCGCTGACCTGGGCATTCATGTACCATATGGTCGGGTCTCCCACAACGATAACATACACCTATGCCTACCCGGCACTCCCCCAAATGATGTCTCCCGCACGTCTGACATACCGGGTAAGTCGATGTACTCTGATTCCCACGAGGTACTATCATCTGCCTCTGATCTCCTCTATCATGACCTCCTCTCCATGGACCCCTACTGGAGCCCGTCTGAAAGCCCTAATACGCAGGCCTCTTCCTTTGAATCTGAGCCTCTATACCCCTCTAAATACCACTCTCAATGATCACAGCTCCGTCTACAATCTTTGTAAATGTTTGAGCTATGAAGCCAATCACCTACTCAAATAAGTTCTGCCTCAGTCCCTCTTAAAACTTCCTTGCATTTTTCTCTTCATCAGGTGCTAGATGTGGAGCAAAACGTGACAACTTGATAAACCGAGCCGTATACTAAGATATGGTCATCTGCCCCTGTACCAGGTGCATAAACTCTGCTGCCTTCACGCTCTAAACGATAGCAGGAAAATACCGCTCAAAGAATAACTCCTTGAATCGGTCCCATGTCACTAGCACTCGAATCGACCTCTGCTCCTCTATCAGTCGCGCTGATATCCACCAGTGCTTCGTTTCCCCTATAAACTTAAATGCTGCAAATACTACCTTCTGCTCATCTGAATAGGGAAGCACTGTCAACATCTCTTCAATGTCCTGGACCCAATTCTCAGCTACAATCAGGTCATCTCTTCCAGCAAAGGATAGGAGCTTCATCCGCGTAAACTACTCGATCGAACAGCCACGCTCCCCAGAGCTCGTGGCCATCTCAGACATCACCTGCTAAGTGACACTGCGTTACACAACATCTGTATCTCCTCCACCTATGCTGGAAGGTCCTGGCCTATCCTCCCCAGCATTAGTACCACTGCTTCCCGGGTCCATCCTGAAACAAGAAACACACTTAAGCACCTCATCTCCTTTACAGACCTATCCTATACTAATTCAAAATTAATTACCTTCCCTGACCTTACTCAATATCCAGTTCTGTCACCAAGACACATGACCCGACAATAGTTTACTATGGTTTTCCTGAAATTGTCATCCCAGGAAAAACACAGAACCACCATAGAAATCCTGTACCCAGAAAATCTGACAAACCTCAAATCTTTTCCTATACTCTGGTATTACTTTCGCTGCACTCTAAAGTCTACAGAACCTAGCAACCTAGGCACTAATACCAAATTGTAACGACCTGCTATTTAACTTCGGGTTTTTTTTTTAGACTGTAAAATTTACAATACTCTGATACCTAAATGGATTAAACCTAACCATCAACCTAAGCAGCGAGAAGCAAAAATCAAATAAACATAACCATAAATAATTATATACAATACCAGAGTGCTAACATGTTTCCCAAAATATACATATATGATTGTTCCCCAAATATCCTCAACTAGTGAGGGCTATACCAAAATACTCCCAAAAATATACTCACTCTCTACTGACAGAGCAATACTGAGACCCCTCTATCTGCGAGCTTGGTCTGCTCGCCTACCTACACCACATGAAAAATGATAAAGAAACAAGATGAGCCAATTTTAGTAAGACGAAATATGCTATTGCTAGTGTGTGACAAATGAGTTACAATGCTATGAAAATTTATTGCTATATAATCATGTATAACTGAATTTTGTAATTACAATACAAGATAAACCACCATCCCTTCCTTGTTGCTTAACATATCTATACTTTACGTTTCTACTCAAAATACTTCTAATATATATATATATATATATATATATATTTCCTGTCTCTGTAAATCTGTATAAACATAATAGTAACTGAAAGCTTCCCTGTGGATAACTGTGTGTCATGATTTAACCCCTCATGATAGGGTTGTGCGGCCCGTAAGCAGGATCTATACTGGCTGGACGACCAGGATAAATCACTATACTCCCTCAGTCAGATCGACCACTCCTCAACCCATATCTGATGGGGAGTATGTCCACATCTGCACGATCGACCTACTACCATGTATTATCTGAATAGGTGGTTACACTCTAAAACTGAATATCTATAGCTACGGTACCATGCCTTGTAAACTGTATGGTCCAACAGGGTCTGATACTATATAATATATTTCTATATATAACTATCTGATTTACCATGATTCTGAAATAACTGTATTAACCATGACACTGAAATAAACTGTAACTGTATCAATTGTATTTCTAAACTGAACTGTAATCTGTAAGTCATGGTACTAAAAACTGTATAATCATGGTATTTTGTAATTACTATAAAACATATCCACTGACTGTATATTTTATAAAATATACCCTGAAAATACTGTAAAACATGCTTCTATACTATATTTATATTCTCAAGCCACACAGTAATTTAATACATAATATTCATAATTAATAAACTGAATAAAATCCTGTTGTGAATAATAACTTGGTGAAAATATACCTTTCATACTGAAAATCATTTTAGAACTATCTAACATAGCATATTTCCCTTACCTGATTTCTGCTAAAATCCCCCTATTGAGACGGGTCCTACACCCGCAGGGTTCTCCACTCAATACCCTGAAAACCATAAATCTCATAACAGAATATCAATATTTCTTTGCCTACATCATTTCCTACAACTGCTACTAAACCAAATTTTTCTTAAAAGACGTTACCCTGAATTTGGGATGAATTCCAACTCCATCCCACCGACTATTCGTTCGGGCAGACTTGTAAAAAACTCCGCCAGGAGTGTCGTGGTGGCCTCAGATCGTTGATTCGATGACTAATGGGGCTGAAATAGAAGAAAATTGGAAGGGAAACCATAGGGGAGGAAGAGAGGGTTTCTCGGCTGAAATTATCTGTGCAAAATCCGAGTTTAGCACTATTTATATTGCGAGCTTCATCGACGAGCCCTTCATCGACGAGCCATGTCATCTCGTCGATGAATCCTTCAGTAATTTCTTCGACAAACCCTACCTTCTCGTTGACGAATTTCAGACTGCCTAAAACCCCCCCCTTCGGCATTTTCTTGTCTACGAAGCTCGCTTTCATCGACGAGGTCCTACTGTACCTTCGTCGATGAATCCCCGGTATTCGTTGACGAGGACCTGATAAATTTATTGGGACATTTTTCCTAAAGTGTGATGTCGTCAACGAACGAAGTTTGTTCCCTCCTTGTGTTTTTGTTCCCATTTCCCTCCCTTTTATTATTAAAATACCAATATTCTTCAGGTCACTACAAAAATATTTTTTACCGAATTTTTAAATGGGGTAAAAAGGGTTAATATTCTTAATGGTCTTTTAAATAAATTTAATTATACCCTTTATGTCCCCAACGGACAAAAATTCCTCCTTGCCTATATATACTCATTCATTTGTCTTTATTAGCAAGGATTAGCAAACTTGATTAAGGCAAAATTCTCTCAACTTTCAAAACCCTATATTAGCCAAATAATACTTCCAAACACTCACATACTCCTCATTCTTGATTTCTCCAAACATTGTGAGTATTTTCTAAAGGCTATTGTGCTTAATCTCTGTAGCTAAAACTATCACTTGCATTATTGTTTGATTTTTTTTATTTAAGAGTTTGGCATTAAAGTCCTTCCACCGATTTCATTTGATAAATCTAGTGTGGAAAGACTTTGAGGGTTATGGTTCTTGCATTGTTGTTGCAAGTTACCTAAACCTAGATTTTGTGTGCAAAAATCCTTTCAAAAGATATTAGAATACATTATTGAGTTTGTTTGTTTGAACTTGCTTAGCATATTTTGAAACCCTAATTTGATATTGTATTATTTACATAATGTGTTTCAAATATTGCGTGGATATGCACTCTATATCTGAACTAAAAATCTATACGTGATTGAGTGTTTAGTACACATTAGAGCATTGAGCATATTTACATATCATTCGTGCTTGTGTTATTGATTGAGCTATATTGATGCACACATTTTCTTGTCTAGAAGCGAACTTCCGTGTACACATTTTTATGCACATTGGTTGTATTCCAGGCGCAGGCCTGAAGAGGGAGAATAGCCCTGTGGAATAGTCCCAAATTGGCTTTGACCCAATTAGGAAAGTTAGGTGCGCCATTCTGTTAAGGTGTGTCTGTTAAGGTCAGCCCCTTGAATTGACCTGGTTGTATTAGGTGCCGCTCCACCTATTTAAGTAAGCATTATAGTGGTAATCCTTATGCTGGTATGGCCAAGGCAGGAACGTAGGCACAGTTAGCCGAACCCCGATAATATATCGTGCATGTTCTTTACATTTCCGCACTTTACCTTTATTGCATATATATGTTTATTTGTTGATTGTGTAGACTAGCCCTAGGTTGGATTGTACTATTGACAAAACCAGTTAACCTAGGCATTAAATTTAAAATACCCAATTCACCCCCCCCTTCTTGGGGTTGCACCAAAGCTATCAATATATTTTGTGAATATTGTGGTAAAACATTTAATTGTGTATATAGGTTTGAATATCTTTGATTAAATGTGAATATTTGTTTCTATATATTTTTGAATAAGCATGTGAATATCTTTGATTAATCGTGAATAATTGTTTCCATATTTGTTTGAATAAGCATGTAAATTATCTTTGATTAATTGTGAATAGTTGTTTCCATGTTTGTTTGAATAAGCATGTGAATATCTTTGATTAATTGTGAATAGTTGTTTCCATATTTGTTTGAATAAGCACGTGAATATCTTTAATTAATTGTGAATATTTGTTTCCATATTTATTTGAATAAGCATGTAAATATCTTTGATTAATTGTGAATTCAGCTCAAGAATAGCTAAAGAGGCTCTCTATGAAATAGGAGCCGTACACAATCAATTAGGTTCTCAAAAACTACCTAGTAATGAAGAAAGCCCAAATATTCTTTATTTGGGTGTTGCATCGAAAGGTTTTAAGCTTGATCAATTCACACTCATCTATGCTAGGTATTTTTGGTTTCTTATTTCAACTGATAAACTTTTAACTAAAATTTTATTTTAGGGGTTGAACTTTCACTAATGACCTGTACAAGGGTTTATGGGGATTGATTGTATGGAAAAAAGATAAAAAGTTCCATATTGTCTTGATTTTACTCAAAATAGTTAAGCCTTAGGCCTAATGTTTGAAAAGTGAACTAATTTGAAGATTCATTCAACTACTTTCCAGTCAAACGGTGTTTCCTAGCAAAAAAAAAAAAAAAACATTAGTTTAAATTTATTATTATTATTTTGATAGCGAAAGAAATACATTAAGAATGAGAATAGAGAAAAGTACAAAGCGAAGGGGACAAGAGATCCTCAAAAGGCTATTAAATCTATTGGTAATGCAACTTGGGCCTTTCTATTGTTCTACTTTTCTATTTTGGGCTTTTGTGACTTGCAGGTTTGGGAAATGTTTTATTTACAGATGGCATGTTGTCAAAAATTTGTTAAATTCCAATGTTTTCTTAACCTCTTCCCAAATAAATCTTCCAAACACTATAGCCTACAAGTAATACAGGAGACTCCCAACTCTTTAACTAAAGATCTAACAACATTAAACTCCTAACTTAAGACCCAATTAGGGAAACGAAGATCAAAAGCATGCATAAAATATAGTCAAAATAAAGATCTTTATGTACGTATGTATGTATGTATGTATGTATGTATGTGTGTGTATATAAATTTAAATAGATCATAGTGTTTCAAAGCTTACTTTTTTTTTTGTACCACTTATAAGATGCAGTCATGACTAGTTGGATTATTCTAAATTGTTTAGTGTAAACACCCAGGTTTGGAACATATTTTTATGGAAAATGTCCTATTTACTGGGGAAATGCTGCCAAATTTTTTCAAAACTTCTATAATTTTGGAAAACATAATCTTATGGACTTTCATGTATATCATTGTCTTTATTTTTGAGTCATAAGGTTGTCTTGAGCACATTGAGCATCTGTATGAGGCAAAAATCTTCCAAATTGTATGCTTTTGTGACTTGCAGGTTTAGGAAATGTTTTATTTACAAACAACATGCTACCAAAAATTTGTTAAATTTCTCCCAAAATAATCAAAGTCATATACCATATTTGTGAGAATGATTGTAGTGTGCTGAATGTTAAAACATTTTTTAACGGATGAGTGAAGTTCAAATGAATTTTGAACTTCATATCTAAATTTACTTTTGCATATGCTAAGTGAAAATTCTATCAATAATGGACTCATTCGCATTATTTGATTATTATAATTGTTTTTGAGTCCTAAAGAAGCCATGTAAACCATTATCAACATCACATTCTATTTTTTCACAAAACTATAATCTGATATAGATTGTTTGTGGATGTATAAACACATTACATTATTTAATGTTGATTATATGAAGATCTTGTGCACTCATAAAATTCATTAATCACTGATTGGATTATTGTGAACTGTTTAGTGTAAACACCCAGGTTTCAAACATATCTCTATGGAAAATATCTGATTTATAGGGGAAATGCTGCTAAAATTTCTCAAAACTGATAAAACTTAACTATTTAAAATAGTATCATTTTTTTTTTAACTTTGTCCGAATGTCCAATTATTTTTCTATCAAATCATTGATACTTATAGTACGTATATAATAAAAAATAGTATACTAATTTTTTTTTATAATTCTTAATTTGTAGGGTTTGCGGCTGTCACAACATCAACACGATGTCATGCACTACAGTCGGATGCAACTTTTGATTTTTGATTTTTATTTTTTTATTGTTATCTGAACATATGAGATTCATGTATAACATATTCAAATTTTTTATATTGTATTTGTATTTGATTTTGAATTAGAATTTTAAAAATTTATGAATCTTTTTAATAATTATGGTTTAACAATCTATGCGAAAAATGTAATTACAGATTTTTACAGGAATTAATGATTAAAAAAATATTAAATTTAAATTATTAATGACGGTTTGAAAGCTGTCACTAATAATTATCTATAGATATTAGTGAAGGATCAAAACCACCACTAATATTATACTATTGACTCACTCGAAAAATGAGCAGCTCGGAAGCTATCCCAAATATAGGAGTTCTATCGTATAATATTAAGCCCAAAGGCTAGATCGTCTCCTCAGGGAATGCATTTTAATCTCAAAGTTTACGTTTGTTCAATCGAAAACAAAATTGTACTGAACTCAGTTCAAATTCGGAGTTTTTTCAGAGTTGTTCAATTTTACTTTTGACGAATTAGATGGCACGTAATTTGAAAACCCTAAAACTAACATGTACTAAATAAAAGAAACAAGAATAGAAATCCTAGTTTACTTAAAGAAACATTAGGACACGCGTTAATAAAAACTGGGAACCTAAAACATGGAACTAAAACACGCAAGAATGGAAACTCTAATTTACCTAAGGAAACATCGAAACACGCACTAATTAAAATGGAAACTACAAATAAGGAATTAAAACATGCAAGAAAGGAAACTTAATCAAACATACACACACTAACAATCAAACCTTTAATACGGATCAATAATTCAAACTGAGAACTCGAACAAAAATGCAAACACATCAAAAATATAAACTTTGAATGATACCGAAAGATAAAAATAAGAACTTTAACAAAACTGAAAAATATGAATTTTGACGAAATTGACCCTAACTAAACCGAACGATAAATAAATAAAAGAAACTAAATTAAATTCTTCAAATCTAATGGTAACATTAATTAGGAGAAACATAAACAAATAAAATTAAACTTCACTAAAACAAATTAAAATTAATTAATACTCATTCAAACAAGTTTTTAAAAAAAAAACTCTAATAAATAACTAAATCAAAAGAAAAGAAATATTCAATTGCAATTTTAAAAATAAAAGAAAGAAAAGAAAATAAGAGAGAGAGAGAGAGAGAGAGAGAGAGAAAACAGGAGCCTGTGCTGGTTGGTTGTCCTCGGTTGAAGCTGGAATAGAGGAAGAGTGCTGGCTTGCTGTGGAGTGTCTCGGGTTGGTGATTTTCTACTGCAGAGGCTCGTGCAGAGGATTGAGGAGAAGGGAAGCCTACTGGTGCTTCACGGGAAGTTGTTGCAAGGGAGCTGTGGAGATTGGGCTGGAGCAAAGCCGAGGACCTACTGCTGCTGGTAGCTGCTGCTACTGGTATCTGAGATGGCCGGGGCTGCTGTGCTGGTGTTGCTGCTACACTGGCCGGCCGAGAAGCTGCTGGAAGAGAAGAGGATGCTGGCCGGAGTCCTGGCTATGGCTGTGTTGCAGGCTCGCGAAGGGTTGTTTTGGTGGGGATGGATCTGCTTCGGTGCTGCGACAGCAGGTTGTTGCTGTGTATATCTCGAGGACAACAGCAGAGATGGTATGGTGGCTGAGGGTAGAGGGAGACAGGGGAAGATAAAATAGAGAGCAAGAGAGAGAGAGGGAACTGTGAAATAAGAGATTAGAGGGGAGAGGGTGAGAGAGGTAAGGTGGCAGCACAAGATCGAAAGAAAAGAGAGGGCAGAGTATGGAGAAGAGGAAGAGAGGCAGGAAGAATCAAGAGAGTCAGAGAGAGAGAAAGAGGTTGAGAGGAAGGAGGATAATGAGAGAAATCGAATAAAGAGAAAAAGAGGAGCAAAGCAGAATTGTAAAGAACAAAACAAACAAAACTAAAGAAGAAGAAGAAGAAGGAGAAGAAGAAAGGAGAAGAGTGGTTCGCAGGGCACCCACAGAACAAGGGAAAAAGAAGGGGATTTAAAGGCGGAGCTGGGTGCCCTAGGATCCGGCGTGGACAACCCAACCCGGCCATGCATGGCCGGGTCACATCAATGATCCAATTATTATATATATTTTTTCATTTTCTTTTGTTCTCTGTTCGTCGCAAATCTGACTCTTCTGGAGCCCGTATCTCATAAAACTCAAAACACAAAAGTTGTAGATGATCCTTTTCTCTTTTTCTAGAAATTTGAATTGTCTCGATCAGAGCTTGGACGGAAAATTTATGCATGAAATACGAACATTTGTCGGTTTTGATTCTTGGGAATTTTCCTGCGACAAAAAATTACCAAAACTTCATAAATAGTGCAATAAAGTTAAAGAGTGATGATTTTGGCACTTTATTAAAATATTGGATAATTTTGGACACTTAATTAAAAACATAAACCGTAAAGCCCGGGTTAAGATGCCCAATTCGCAGTTTTGACGCGTAATCAACTATTTGTGACGAATTTTGATCCTTCACTAAAGGCTAAGTATTAGTGACGGTTTTGATCCTTTACTAAAACCTAACTATTAGGGACGAATTTTGATCCTTCACTAAAGGCCAAGTATTAGTAATGATTTTGATCCTTCACTAATACTTTATTATTAGTGAAGGTTTTAGGATTCGTCACTAATAGTTTAGTATTAGTAACGGTTTTGATCCTTCACTAATACTACATTATTAGTGACGATTTTGAAATTCGTCACTAATACCCTACTATTAGTGATAATTTTGTACTGAGCCAATATAGAATTTATAGTGATGGTATTGGGGTTTTAGTGACGATATTGGGGTTTTAGTGACGATTATAATTCGTCACTAATATTATATAAAAATACCTAGCATAGCATATTTCCCTTACCTGACTACTAGAATGCCCATATGCTTTACTGGCCAAACACCCGCAGGGCCTCCTACACAACACCCTGAAAACAACATTTTTCAGAACGGAATATCAGTATTTCTTCGCCTACGTCATTTCCTATAACTGTTAGAAGGCCAAAAATGGCTTAAAAGGCATTACCCTGAATTTGGGATGAAATCCAATTTCATTTCATCAACGATTCGCTCCGACAGACTTGCAGAGAATTTCACCAGGAGTGTCGTGGTGGCTTCGAATCGTCGATCCGGCGACTGGCGGGGCCGAAATCGAAGAGAGAAGTGAGAGGGACCGTAGGAGAGAGAGAAAGAGAGGGCACTGAAAATATAATAGAAATCCGAGTTTTTACTATTTATAGGGCCAGATTCATTAACGATACACGTCACCTCGTTGACGAGTCCTTCAGTAAATTCGTCGACGAACCTTACCCTTCGTCGACAAAATTTGAAGCAGCCCAAAACCTTCGCTCAGTATTTTTTCATTAACGAGACGGGACCTCGTCGACGAGATCATGAAGACCTTCGTCGACGAATCCTTATATTCGTCGATGAAGCTTGGCAATTTTCTTGAAATTATTATATTCTCCAAAATGCAATGTCGTCGACGAACGCAAAGCATTCGTCGATGATGTCTACTGCCTCCTTTTGTTACTAATTCCATTTTTTCCCTCTTTATTATTTAAATACTATTATTCTTTGGGTCACTACAAGAGGGGACTGTACAATTTTTCTGAGATGATTTGAAGCAACTTATTCCTTTAGAATGGATTACCAGTTATGAACAACTTCATCAACAAAAGGAACCTATCCATCTTTCTGGCTCGTAATGGAGTCGGCAGCCACACCACCCAACCGAAATTGTTGAAATGGAGACCTGCAATAAGTGGAGACCTGTAGCCCTCCACCTACTCTACCTACCATGTTGAAATTCCGCCACCTACTATTGACTTCCACCTCCATTCATGTATCTATATATGTTTGTGGTGAGTTGAGTCGATTGGAATGAACCACGAAAATCTAGGGTTGCATTGTGTGTTAGCTTTATAGTAATCCCAAGAGGGGGGGTGAATTGGTATTTTAAAAATTAATCCCCTAGGTCAAACCACTAGCAGCAGTATTACACAAGCTTAAGGTCAATCTAGTGCGGATAAAATATATCAATATATATTCGGCGAAAATTAAACTGCACAAGTAATCTAATTAAGCATGCAAGGGAAAGCAGTAAAGAGAAACAATACCAGAAATGTTATCGAGGTTCGGCAAACTACTTACGTCCCCGCCATGACTCACCGGCACAAGGATTACACTATGGGCTCACTTAACGAGTGGAGCGGCACCTAAATACAACCAAGTCAATTAGCACAGGGCTAACCTCAACCTTCACAACCAATCCTTTCGGACTAGATTACCGCTCCCTCCTGCCAGACCCAGAATACAACAGTATTTCAATACAAGATACGTACAAATATAATGCTTCTTAATCAAGCATATTTGCATCAGTAATAATCAGAACACACCGATAATGTAAGAACAATAAACTCAATGGTGTATGTGCGCAATCAACACTCAGAATAATAATTATCTCAAATCAAGCATAAGAGTGTATCAATCAAGCTTATCTTTAAAACTATGTAAAGATAAAATCTCAATCACAGTTTAGGGTTTCAAAGATTCAAACTAATAGAAATTTAGAATATCTCAAAAATTAAATATCAAAGCACAAAGAGATATTCAAGTCTAAACTTGTAAAAAATATTTTTGTACGCAAAAATAGAAGCCCAGTGAGTCTTGCAATAATAATTCAAAGACCCACTTAGCTATTAAATTTTTTCCCAACCAAAGATTTACTATATAAAATCGGGGGGGGGGGGGGCCCAAAATCAACCCTCAATCCGAAAAACAAGTAAGCAATACACAAATGAGGGTTTCTAGCAACATAGAACAATGAGTAAAACACTCACAATGCTAGATATCTCAAAGGAATGGGAGTATATGAGTGTATGGATTTTGTATGAGTAAATAAGATTTGGAAATTTTCAGAGAGTTTTTTTCTAATCAAATGGCTAATCACCCCATAATCCAAGCAAATGGACCCCTATATATAGAATAGGTTAAAATTATAATTGTTGGGGATATGTAGAGTATTATTAAAATTTTTTAAGACCATTTAATAAAATTAACCCTATTTAACTTAAAATAACCACGGTAAAAATTAAAACAACCCGAGAGTTTTGGGCGCTTGACCCATGGTTCAGTCGCCCGAACAAACTCAATAGAAAAAATTGATTTTTGAAAATCGGGTGCTTAAGTCATGGTTCGGTTTGCTGACCAAAGGCGATTTCCATTATGTCTGAGGTTTGGTCGCTTACTCTTGAGTTCGGTTTGCCAAACTCATGTATTCAGTAGCCGAAGGAAATTTTGAACGTGAACGTTTGGGCTGCCAAGATGGTGGAAAAGTCAGATTATGAGTTTAGTTGACCGAGGACGCTACAGTCCTTTTGGTTCGGTCACCCAAAACCAAATCAACACTCTGAATGGTCAATGGTTCGGTCCCCCAAAGTGTTTTGAACACAACAGTTCGGTCGCTCAAAGCCTCACTGAATTATCCCTCTAAGTCCTATTTTACTTCAATTAATTCCCCTAATAATATATGTGATATTTGGGGACAATCTTACATGTAAGTGTAAGGACCTAAGATCTTTCTAAGGTCTTTTGAGTTTATTGCTTCTACATGCATGATATGCAGTAATTATTACAGACCTTTTCTATATTACTATTACAGACCCGAATAAAGCTTAATATAAATTACAACAAAAATGAATTTTCTAGGTCTTTAGTCTTTAAGTCTTCATATGTCATCAAGTGATCTCGCTAATATGAACATGCACACAAACTTGATAGACATTAAATACCTAAGTATTTGTCATAATCAAAACTGGGTATGACCAGTAAGGTCAACATTGTGGTTGTGTATTTTGCTCGTGTGTGATTGTTGCTCATAAATCCACCCCCAACAATTGGTAACAGAGTAAGGTTGGAGAAAAATCTCTAGATCAAAGCAAAATCGCCGAATTCAAGCCTTTGTCAAGTATCTCAAAATTGTGTTTTAGGACCACAATCACGTTCCTCTTGTCGAGATGAAGCCAACGGCGGTAACCGGATCTTAAACAAAGCTCAAACAAGGCCACACGCACCTACACGCGCCACCAACGACTAAGCGACGCCCCCACACTCCGGTAGGTGATCGGCAGGTGGGCTCACACGATCTCATGCATCGGCAAATGATCGAAAGGTGGAATCACGTGTCGGTGATCATCCAGTAAGCGTCTGGAGAATGAAGACGCTGACATCAGCATGACTTCAGCTTGCTACGTCAACGCCGAATCAGCAAGCCATGTCAAATGGGATCTAAGACACGTCAACTACCATGTACGCAGCTGGAGACCCGGTGCCATGTTCCACACCACGTCAACATAAGGGCCCCACATGGTCACGTCAATAAGTGGGCCCGGTGCCAAGTTAGCAGGTGGGCCCAGAGGAAGGTGGGCCCTATAATGCCATGTCAACAGACGGTGTGAAGTAACATTGTCAGTGATACTTAAAGGAATCCGGTATATTTTGTTGCGTAGGGAATATTCCATTAAGTTTAATGGAGAGTTGGCTGGAATTTGACTACTTTGACCAGAAGTTTGACCGAGCTTTTCGAAGCCATTTCGAGTCAGTTTTTCGAACTAATTAAACCATTTCTAAGGTTTTCGATCATTCTAGAGCCATTGTCAGTGTTCATTTTGTGAGGTTCAGAGCAAAAATGGTAAGTGTTGGCACTTCAAAATTTGAGGTAGAGAAGTTTGATGGGCGAAACAACTTCAGCTTGTGGTAGAGCACAGTGAAGGATAGTTTGGTTCAACAAGGCTTGATCAAGTCGTTGATCGAGAAGTAGCTAGATGATATCAAAGATGATATTTGGACAAATTTGGAGATGAATACGGTCAGCACAATCCAACTTTGTTTGGAAAATGAAGTCAAATATTATGTGTTAGACAAAACCTCACCGATCGAGCTATAGAAGAAATTGGAGAAGAGGTATATGTCAATGTCCCTTACTAATAAGTTGTTTCTGAAGAAGAAACTTTATCAACTCCAAATGAACGAGCGAAGTAGTATTTTTTATCACACAAATGATTTCAACAAGATTTTGACCTAGTTATGAGCCTCGGCGTGAAAATTGATGAAGAGGATAAGACACTTCTACTTTTGTTGTCTCTACTAGCTTCAATTGATGGTCTAGTAACTGCATTGCTCGTGGGGAAGGATTCCTTGAAGTTGGATGATGTGATGGCATCACTTCAAGATTCTAAGATGCTAAAAAGGCCGGTTATGACTTCTCATAAGCAGACTTTGGTGGCTAATAGTGAGAGATAAGGAAGAAGCAAAGATCGAAAGCTTGGAGGTGAACAATGGCAATCAAAATCAAAAGAATGAGATATGAGCGAGGTTGTATGCTATTGGTGTGATAAAAAGGGGCACTTCAAAAGGGACTGTGAAGATCGAAAATGGTATGAAGAAGAAAAGAAGACACGGGATGTTTGTCAATGTGTCGAAGCATGCAACATGGCATGATAATGATGAGATCTTTGTAACGACAAGCAGTTTACATCAACATATCAATCGAAATAATATGCAGTTTCGATACTGCAAGAAGTATGACCATATGAAGAGGGAGTGCCGTAAATTGATAAGAAAGAACATGAATGCTCATAGCAGTCCAAGCAATGATGGATAGGTTTTGGACTCTAGGAGTTCAGTTCATGTTTGGTTTAAGAAAGAATTTTCCCATTCTTTCAAAGAAGTTTGCGATACGGTATCACTCGGTGATGGGTCTTCATGCGATGTCAAAGGGATTGGATCTATGAAGCTGAAGATGCCTATTGGAGCAATCCGTGTTTTGGAAGATGTAAACTTTGTTCCAAAGATGCGAAGAAATTTGATCTCCTTTAGTCGGTTGAATTCTAAAGGTTGCCAAATCTCTATCGCAACTGGAGCTATGGAGGTGACTCGATGTGACTCAATGGTATTTACTGGGAAGGAGTCTCGTGGGCTATATCACTTGATGGGAACCCAGTGGTTGGTGATTTGACCTTGGATGATGACATCTGCACGTCGTCAGGAACAAATAGACGAGTTTGGTTTGCCAATGAAGAAGGCGGCGCTCTTTGCATGGTTTAGACATTTGAACCAAGCTATGAAGATTTGCCTCAATCGTATCAAGGTGGAGCTGTGGACTTAGGAGTTGATACTCGGTAAGGTGGAGATTGTTAGGGTGTGGCTCGTACTGGAGTCGGCAGCTGCACCACCCAGCCAAAATTATTGAAATGGAGACCTGCAGTAAATGGAAACCAGCAGCCACCTACCTACTCTTCCTACAATGTTGAAATTCAGCCACCTACTATTGACTTCCACCTCCATCGATGTCAGAGTGTGTTGCAATAGTTGTGAGTGCAGAGCTACGTGCGTGATTGTTTTGTGAGGAAGATAGAGTTGTGTTGAGAGAGAGAGAGAGAGAGAGAGAGTATAGTTGAGTAAAGGTGCTCCTCCTCCTTGTGTTATTCTCTCGGTTTTAGTTGATTGTTGTGTGCTCCATGGACATAGGTAAGATTGGACTGAACCAAGTAAATCTGGGGTTGCAATGTGGTTATGTATTTTGCTCACTTGCTATTGTTGCTCATAGATCCACCTCCAACAGTTTTGAGGGATACTCTATATTAAATATACTATGTGAATATATGTGTTGTCTATTTATGTACATGTATATTAGTGTTTTGTAAATTTACAAAATGAGTAAATAAAAGTTTATTAAATTTAATTTGGGATAATTTTTAATTAATTAGGTATCGTTCATAGAACGAGGGTGTAGGGAGTGTGAGAACCTTCCCTTCACATAACCAAACTCTCGATCCCTGCTTTGGTAGATATAGAGCGATTCTACCCTTAAGTGGGTGGTAATCACGTGTTCTAACCATACTCCAAAAGGTTAGTGGTGACTCCTAATATACTAGTCATATAATATTACTAAAATACTAAGTTATTAAATGCGTAATATAACTACAATTCCAATATAATAAATATATAATATTACCAAAATACTAAGATACTAAATATATAATATAACTAAAATTCTAATATACTAAATATATAATATTACTAAAATACTAAGTTACTAAACATGTAATATAACTACACTTCTAATATACTAAATATACAATATTACCAAAATACTAAGTTACTACATATATAATATAACTAAAATTCTAATATACTAAATATATAATATTACCAAAATACTAAGATCCTAAATATATGATATAGCTAAAATTCTAGAATACTAAATACATATACAATTATAATTCTAAGATACTATATATAATACAACTAAAATATTAACCTACTAAAATCCTAACATGCTATATAATATGACTAAAATTCTAAAATACTAATAATATGATACAACTATGATTAAACATGAACATTAGATATCAAAATAAAAATAATTACCTACATTATGAATATTAATCAACAAATACAACAAAACCTAAACAGGAGCAGTTAATATTAAAATAAATATATCAACAATATAATCCTTACAACAATAATATTAATCATTTAATATATACACAAAATATGGTAAAGAAACAATAATATAGTAACAATTATGTAATATTAATCACATTAATAATAAAGTGATAACAAAAATATAATGATAATGATGATACAATTAGAAAAAAATTAACATACAATATACGCATGAATAAAATAATAAAAAAAGATCTTTAAATATATATATAAAACAAAAAGACGTACATGTGTGTGTTGTGTGTGTAGAGAACAGGGACAGCAGTGTTGTGTGTATGTGTGTGTGCATAAGGGAGAAGCGGCAGCAATGTTGTGTGTGTGTGTGTGTGTGCAAGGCCGGCTCTTCATTAAGGCCATTGAGGTACTTGCTTAGGGCCCCAAAAAATTTGGGGGCGTGTCAATACTCAGTACCCCTGCACACAATAAAGCCTATGCGCCTATATGTATATATAGATTATAGACCCGCGCATGGCCTCTCTCTATTTCTCTCTCTCTCTCTCTCTCTCTCTCTCTCTCTCTCTCTCTCTCTCCAGCCCCTGGGATTTAATTTAACTGTTCATTTCTCAATTCGTTACCCCATCCCCATGTATGCATTCACCATTCTCCATCTCTGTTAGTTTCATGGAATTCACGTGTTTGGTGGGTAGAGTGCACATGCAGTGCAGCTAAAATTACTTGATGTACCTAGAAAAATTAATTTTAAATAAAAATAAAAATTAAACAAAATATTAAGATCCCCTAATTAAACCATTCATCGAGGGCCCAATATTGGGAAGAGCCGCCCTTGTGTGTGTGAGGGAAAAGGGGCAGCAGTGTGTGAGGGAAGGCCTGACTAGTGCTGCTGCTGCTGCGGCTTAGAAAGAAAAAAAAAAACTTGAGAAAGAGAGTATGAAGGTTGCTGCATGAGTGGGTGGCTCCCCTTTATGGTTGTGAGAGAGTGGAGAGTGAGAGTGATAATGGCCGACTAGAACTGTGCGTGTATGGCAAATTTGTGTTGTGTGTAATTCAGTTGATTGCTAATTCTACTTTCAAATTTTAATTAACTCCAAACAAACCACAATAACAATCTGATGTTGTCCAAGCATCAACCACAATCACACCTAAACTTAAACCTGTTTATTTTGACGCGCGTGTGTATGCTAAGTCTGATCAAGAAAAATATATGTTCACCAATCCAATATTTAGCAAAGCCTCAATAAATCCAGCAAAATATGAACATGTCAATCACACAATCACAAGAACACATTTACGTGGTTCGGCCCAAAAATTGGCCTACATCCACAGCTGAAACTCACCTCTAGAGACACTATATTAAATCGGTGGAAATAAATATACATACACAGATTTACCCTTTCTTGGCATACCAATCTCCTCTGGAAATCAGCCCAAGAACGACCCAAGAAAGCCCTTCTTCGCACCTGTGAAGAACCCTAGGCTTCTTCCTATCCTTCTCCCTAATTTCCCTAAAAAAAATCCCTCCCAAGAAATAGATCTATGCATTACCTCCTCTTTACCTGAGCGTGCACCTCCGCTGGAGATCCCCAATGCCAAACGCCCTCCTGCCGTCTCTTTCTCTCGTGCTGGTGAAGACTCGCGCTGGCTGTGAAGGGGAAGATCTCCTCTGCTCGGGGTGAAGAAGAAGACTCACTATGGCTTTGTCAGAGTCTCTTGTGGCTAGAGAAAAAAAAAAAAAAAAGGTCTCTGTCTGCGCTGCTGTGAGATTGAAGGCCCCAAAAACCCTTGCCCCCTGCTGTTTTTCTATTTACAACTAGACAAGAGAAAGGAAAGCAAATTACAACAATGCCCCCCTTAACAACCTAAGACACAATAGCTGTTTGATCTTTCTATCAAATGGATGGTCAGGATTTTTCTTCAACTTGACACTCCAACAATTCTCCACCTTGGCAAACTTGTGATCCTTGCACCTCTTTAGCATCTCCTATGGCGGTTCCTGCAAAACAAATACTAGAAAATTCCAAGGTTAACCAAGTTTGAACAATGTTCAAACTTGGATTTAGGTACTACTTTAGTCATCATATCCGAAGGATTATCCTCCGCTAGAATTTTCCTTACTTCTATTTCTCCACTAGAAATAATATCTCTCATAAAATGCAGCCTAACATCTATATGTTTGGACCTATCATGATAAACATGATTCCTAACCAAATGAATAGTGCTTTGATTGTCACAATAAATTGTAACGGTTCCACTATACATTCCTAACTCTAGGCATAGTCCTTTTATCCATATAGCCTCCTTAAAGGCTTCAATCATGGCAATATATTCAGCCTCCGTGGTAGACAAGGCTACCACCGACTGCATGTGAGATTTCCAACTAATAGCACTACCTAAAAAAGAAAAGACCATACCAGACAACGACTTCCTGGTATCTAGATTTCCAGCATAGTCAGAATCTACATATCCTTTTAACCCTATTTCACAATGCATATCCTTTTTTCCAAATATTAATACTTACTGTTTTGTTCCAGATAAGTATTGAAAATTTTGTTTCAAAGCATTCCAATGTGGTTTTCCAGGTTTGCTCATAAATCTACTCACTTGACTTATAACATAAGATAGATTAGGTCTAGAACATATCATAGCGTACATTAAACTACCAACCATACTTGCATAAGGTATTCTATTCATAAACAGTGACTCATTTTTAGTTTCAAGACACTGTTTTCTAGACAATTTAACATGTTGTGCAAAAGGAATAGAAGTAGATTTAACATGACTCATTCCAAATCTTTTTAATACCTTTGAAATATAAGACTTTTGAGACAAGTAGAGAAGCTATTTATTCCTTTCTCTAGTTATTTCCGTACCAAGTATTCTTTTAACAGGTCCTAAGTCTTTCATTTCAAATTCAAATTTAAGCATACACTTAACTTGATGTAACATATCCATGTCTCCACAAGCAACCAACATGTCATCAACATATAATAGCAAATATATATGACATTTATCACATGATTTAAAATAAACACAGCCATCATAATTGCTTCTACATAAATCATTTTGAATCATGTAAGAATCAAATCGTTTATACCATTGTCTAGGTGATTGTTTCAACCCATATAAAGATTTCTTTAATAAACATACATGATTTTTATTCATTTCCGTATCAAATCCCTTGAAAGGTTGCATATAAACTATTTCTTCTAAAGTACCATGCAAGAAAGCAGTTTTAACATCAAGTTGTTCCAAGTGCAAGTCATGTACAGCAACAAAAGATAATAGAATTCTAATCGAACTATGTCTCACAACAGGGGAAAATATTTCATTATCGTCTACCCTTTCCCTTTGTGTAAATCCCTTAGCCACTAACCTAGCTTTATACCTAGGTGGTTCAACTCTAGGGATTCCCTCTTTCCTCTTAAAGATCCACTTGGATCCTATGAGTTTCTGTTTTTCTGGTCTAGGTACCATCACCCATGTCTCATTCTTGTTTAGAGGCTCCATTTCTTCTTACATTGCAAGAATCCATTTTTCAGCCTCTTTACTATCCATGGCCTCTCTAAAAGTCCTAGGCTCCACCTCAATTTTTGTTTCAGCAACAGAAAGAGCAAATGTTGTCATATCAGCTTCCCCATACCTTTGAGGATGTCTTATGACCCTTCTCTCCCTATCCTATGCTAGAAGGTAAGTTTTACTTAATTCAAAGGTTTCTGTTTCTGAGTTTTGCTTCTCAAAATCAGCAGCATCTGTTTCAAAATGGCTATGAGAAGTGGAGGGTTGCTCCACCTCAAGCTGCAGGTCACTAGTATCAGAGTGTCTAATACTTTCATCTGAATTTTATGGTTTTCCCCTCATTTTAGTTTCATTAAAAACTACATCCCTGCTAATAATACATTTTTGTTTTCTAGGTTCTACAACCCAGAGCTTATAGCCTTTAACCCCCTCTGGGTATCCCACAAAAATGCATTTAATAGCCCTAGGCTCTAATTTATCAGTTCTAATGTGGGCATAGGCTACGCACCCAAAAACTTTTAAACCCTGATAATCAGCAGGCTTACCCAACCAGATTTCTTGAGGGGTTTTATAATTTAAAGCTATGCAAGGACACCTATTAATAAGGTATACAGCAGTGGTCACAGCCTCTGCCTTAAAGGTCTTGGGCAGACCTGAAGTGGCTAACATGCATCTTACCCTTTCCAAAATAGTCTTATTCATCCTTTTAGCTAATCCATTATGTTGGGGAGTATCCCTAACAGTCCTATGTCTAGCTATGCCCTAAGCTTTACAAAATTCAGAAAATTCATTTGACAAGTATTCCAATCCACTGTCTGTTCTTAGTGTTTTAACTTTTCTGCCAACTTGATTTTCAACTAAGGTTTCCATTCTTTAAACTTTTCAAAAGTATCACTTTTATGTTTTAGAATATAAACCCATACTTTCCTAGAAAAGTCATCTATAATTGACAGAAAATACCTAGAACCACCATGACAACTAACCATAGCAGGCTCCCACAAGTCTGACTGTATGTAATCAAGAGTCTGTTTTGTGGTGTGAGTGGATTTCTTAAAACTAACCCCAGCAGACTTACCTAAGACACACTCCTCACAGAATGACAATTCCTCAAGTTTCCTATCTCCAAGGAGCCCCTGTTTCTCCAGCTCCTTTAGGCCCTGTTGGCTATGTCACCCCCCGAACCCAGAAATGGGACCCGGAGGTGAGAATGTAACCTAACCTGTCCCTGTATCATACAAATCATCACAGATATAGTACAAAGGATGAGGGTCCGACCCCGGGGGGTTCCCAGGCACCTTAAACACATCCAATCATAATCATATACGCAGTGGAAAAATTCATTCTATATCAACATATGCAGTACCATACCAGAGTCTATACAAAAGCAAAACATGGCTCTAACAAAATGTACAAACTGGGTGCCCAAATACAACTCAAAATGGCAACCCAAGAAAACTAGTCCTAGCACTTACCTAAGCGCTAACGCAGTACACCGGCCACTATGCTCCCTCCACCAGGACGCTAGTTCTAGTTACCCAAAGGACCTGTAAAAATGTACGTACAGTAGGGGTGAGACACCTCTCAGTAAGGAAGAACATAGGTTATATCGGTGTGTGGCATTTAAGTGTTATCATGATACAACATACACGCAGTTAAATGCATTCTAGTACTAATTTACACAGTACATACACGCACACATACGGCGGCCATTTATACGCAGCCCTATCACAATACATACACATGATCAGTAATCCTCAGTGTCGTCACACTCTTTGGCTCAAAGCCGGCCCACGACATATGGCGTTGGCCCGTAGCCAACTCGCGAACACGACACCACCGACACATGGCTAGTCCCCGACTCCCATGGCATCGTACGTTTAGCGTGGATCCATACCCTTCGGCCTCATCTGCCAGAATAGGCTCACGCCCTCGGATATAGAGCTAGACACTCTTGCCTACATGGCAGGCGATAACATGCCTTCGGATATAGAGCCGGACACCCTCAGTACCTAGGACAATTTCGGAACCGCGTTCCTACTAGCATTTTAACATATCACACACACATGCATGCTTATATAACCAAACAAACCACACTCATTTGGTAATCTAAATCATGGTTTTCCAAAAAAATACAGTTTAAACAAAGTCAAGGCACTTCCATCCCAATATCACAGTATAAATCACACATATACTCGATTTTCAACAAAACCTAGGATTCAGCCCGTCGCCCCATTTTTCCCAAAACTGTAATAATGAAAAATTCATAGTTTTCCCCATTAGATCCCCCCCAAATGAGTAGCCAAAACACACACAGAACCATGGACCACAGTTCCACTGAGTCCAATTTCAAAAATAACCAATATAAACATAATTCCCCTTACCTTAACCCTATAAGCAAATCCCGACCTCCAAGGTCCCTAAACAGTGAACCGAGTTCCAAAACCTACAAATCATAGTACAAAATATGTTCAAAAGACAAATACCTACAAATCTACCGGATCAGAATTGAAAACCGAGCCTTACCTCGATTTTATGCCGAAACTCGAAAATCTCCGAAACAAGATTCCGATCCGTAGAAGTTGTAGAGAATCCTTCCACGATCCTCGTGGCAGCTTCCATTTTCCGATTCTGTCAACGATCAGCGAAGAATTCTAGAGAGAAGGAGTATGGAGAGGTTTAGAAAGAGATAGAGAGAGATAAAAATCTAAGTTTGCTTAGCTTGGAAGAAATGAGAATTTCCTTTATAGCCCTTTGACCCGGGCAATTTCCAATTTTTCCCCTCTCTTAATATTTAAACCCATTTTTCATATTTCGGGTTCTTACAATCTCCCCTCCTTACAAAAATCTCGTCCTCGAAATTTGTCATCTCTCATTCCCAGATTCATACATACAATCAAATACATAGACACAACTTAAAAGCGAACCGGCGATCATCACAGTGCAGTCCCATCATACACATACACATAGACACAACTCAAGAGCGAACTGGAGATCACCACAGCGCAGTCTTATCTTACACATACATATACATACCCTTACTTACGGCGGAGGAATACTGTGATTACATATACAACAGTCTCAGGAGTTCACAATACTCACACTCCCGACGACTAACCACCTATCCCAACCCACAGTAGGATCATGTACAAGTGCTCAAAATAACTGTGGATACTTCCGGCGTATTTTCGTTTCCAGTTCCCAAGAAGCTTCCTCAACCTCGTGGTTTCGCCACAATACCTTCACTAACGGTATCTCTCTAGTACGAAGCTTCTGAACTTTACGGTCCAGAACCTGAACAAATATCTCCTTATACGCTAAAGTATCCCCAATTTCCAACTCACCGTAACTAATCACATGTGAAGGATCCAACACGTACCTCCTCAACATGGAGACGTGAAACACATTATGGACCCTCGAAAGTGTTGGAGGTAATGCAACTCTGTAGGCTACTAGACCCACTTGCTCAAGTACCTCGAATGGTCTGATATACCTTGGGCTCAGCTTACCCTTCCTGCCGAATCTCATCACTTCTTTCATCGGAGTAATACGCAGAAATACCTTACCTCCCACTTCAAACTCTAACTCACGGCGGCGAACATCTGCATAACTCTTCTGCCAACTCTGAGCCGATTTAATCCTCTCCCAGATCGAACCCACCTTCTCAGACACCTGCTGCACAAGTTCAGGTCCTAACACCTGACGTTCACCAACCTCATCCTAACACAAACGAGATCGACACCTCCAACCATACAAAGCCTCGAACGGTGCCATCCTGATACTAGATTGGAAGATGTTGTTATAAGAAAACTCCACAAGTGGCATAAATTGTATCCAGCTACCACCGAAGTCTAACACACATGCTCGCAACATATCTTCCAATATCTGTATCATCCTCTCCGACTGTCCATCAGTCTGGCGGTGGAACGCTGTACTGAAAGTAAGCTTCGTCCTCAATGCCTCCTGCATGCTCATTCAGAATTGGGAAGTAAACCTCGAGTCCCGATCTAATACTATGGACACCGGTATCCCGTGCATTCTCACAATCTCATGCACATACAAATTTTCTAGTCTACTCAAAGGATAGATAATTTTCATCAGTATGATATGAGCAGATTTCGTCAATCTATCCACGATCACCCAAATAGCATTCTGCCCGTGAAGCACTGGTGGCAAACCAATCACAAAATCCATGGAAATATGCTATCATTTTCACACCAGAATAGGCAAAGGCATGGCCCTACCGGCCTCTAATGTTCAGCTTTCACCTGCTGACACGTCAAACACTGCTCCACGAATTGAGCAATCTACTTCTTCATACCAGACCACCAGAAGGTCTCACGCAAGTCCCGATACATCTTTGTACTACCAAGATGTACCGTATACATAGAACGATGCGCCTCCTCTAAAATCGTCCTTCTGATCTCATCATCGTTCAGAACACACAATCTAGTCCCAAACCTCAACACACCTCCTTCAGATATGTTAAACTCTGTAGCCAATCCCTGCTGTACCTTTTCCATAGCCTCTGCCAACTCTGCATCACTAGCCTGCACGGCTTTTATACGCTCAAATAGGGTCAGTTGGACCACCAAACCAGCAAAATAAGCCTGATCATCACCAACCACCAACTCTATACCTGAGCTCTCCAAATCCCGTCTGATGTGACTCTGAGTTACAACCACAGATACAGCTGTAGGTCCTGACTTCTGACTCAACGCATTAGCCACCACATTTGCCTTCCTCGGGTGATAACTGATCGTGCAATCGTAGTCCTTGATCAACTATAGCCACCACCTTTGCCTCATATTCAACTCATTCTGCGTGAAGAAATACCTGAGGCTCTTATGGTCAGTGAAGATCTCACACTACACCCCATACAAATAGTGTCGTCAGATCTTCAGTGCATACACAACAGCAGCCAACTCCAGATCATGCGTAGGGTAATTCTTCTCATACTCCTTTAGTTGCCGAGAAGCATACACCACAACCTTACCCTGCTGCATAAGCACACATCCTAAGCCCTTCAGAGACGCGTCGCTATAAATCACAAATCCACCATCCCCTGAAGAAATGGTCAACACTGGAGCAGTAATCAGTCGGTGCTTCAAACAATCATTGGTCCACTCAAACTGGACTCCCGTCCTGGTCAATCGAGTCAAAGATCCAAACAGTTTAGAGAAACCCTCTACGAACCGACGATAGTATCCCGCCAGTCCTAGAAAACTCCGAACCTCCTACACATTCTTCGGCCTTACCCAGTCGACCACAGCTTCAATCTTGCTAAGATCAACTAATATTTCATCCCTAGTAACCACATGGCCTACGAACGCAATCTGACTCAACCAGAATTCACATTTCTTCAACTTAGCATACAGCTTCTTCTCTCTCAAAATCTGTAACTCTAACCTCAAATGTTCCACGTATTCTTCCGTACTCCTCGAGTATACTAGAATGTCATCAATGAATACCACCACGAACCGATCTAGGTACTCATGGAAAACCCTGTTCATCAGATCCATGAACACCGCCAGAGCATTCGTCAACCCAAAAGGCATGACTAAAAACTCGTAGTGGCAATATCTATTTTGGAAAGCCGTCTTTGCTACATCCTCCGCTCTAACCCTCACCTAATGATATCCTAACAGCAAATCGATCTTCGAAAAGACCAGCATCCCCTGCAACTGGTCAAAGAGATCATCTATACGAGGTAAAGGATAACGATTCTTCACAATTACTTGTTAATCTCATGGTAATCAATGCACATCCGCATCGACCCATCCTTCTTCTTCACAAACAGTACTGGAGCTCCCCAGGGCGAAACACTAGGTTGAATGAATCCTCTGTCCAATAATTCCTACAGTTGCTCCTTCAACTCTCGAAGTTTTGCTAGAGCCATCCGGTATGGAGCTTTAGAGATCAGCACCTTACCAGGCAGCAACTTTATCGCAAACTCCACCTCACGATCCAGAGATAAATCGGGTAAATCATCTGGGAACACATTCAGAAATTCATTGACTACCCGAATATCCTTGAGTCTCAACTCAGCTTGCGGCGGTTCCTCCACACAAGCTAAGTACCCCTAACATCCCTCCAATAGTAGCCTCCTCGCCTGTAGTGCCAACAGAATCTGTGGCGCTGAACGCACATATGATCCCATGAACTCGTACTCCTGCTTTCTAGGAGGTCTAAAACCTACCACCTTTCTACGACAGTCGATCACGGCATAACTGGAGAACAACCAATCCATCCCTAGAATGACATCGAACCCTAACATGTTGTATACCACAAGATTCACCGGTAACAACTTTCCCTGAATTTCCATGGCCAGTCTATCAACATCTTCCTACAGAAAGATACACTCCCAGATGGCATAGTAACAGCTAATACCTCATTCATGTCTCGGGTCTCAATCCCACACCGTCCCACAAAATTTAGAGATATAAAAGAATGGGTTGCACCCGAATCAAACAGAACAGAAGCTTTATTCAAAAGCAATAATAAGGTACCTGTCACCACGTTATCTACATGCTCAGCGTCCACTGGAGTAAGAGAGTATACTCTGGCCGGAGCTGTATTCGTCTGAGCGATTCCCCAAGGTATTTGATTACTCCCTCGGTCCCCACTAACTGCAGGCATGTCTCGCCTCGGTGCTCGACAATCACGAGACATGTGGCCTGGCTGGCCATAGTTGTAGCAAATACCTCCAAATGACCGGCACTCTCCCTCGTGCCACTTGTGACATCTAGTATAACGACCACCGGTTTGGCTCATCTGAGAATCCTGGCGCTCGGTATTCTGGGGGTAACCCAAGCCCTTGCTCCTTTTCTTCCACGATCCCTAACGAGATCCTGTTTGAGAACCAAAAGGTATCGTCCTCTTCCTCGATTTCTGATCCACCTCGTCCTCTCGGATACCAGTCTCGATCACCGTGGCTTTATCCACCAACATCGAGAACTCACGAATCTGAAGCATACCCACTAGTCTGTGGATATCCTTCCTCAAACCCTTCTCAAACCTCTGAGCCTTCTCATACTTGCTCGAGATCATACATGGTGCAAAGCGAGACAGCTCTATGTATCGAGCCGCATACCCCTGCACCATCAAACTCCCCTGAGTCAGTGCAGAAAACTCATCTGCCTTCGCATCTTGTATGGAAGCCAGGAAGTATCTGTCAAAAAACACCTCCTTGAATTGACTCCACATCATCTCCTCAGGACCAGCTCTCTGCTTCTCCAACAGATTCACTACAATCCACCATCGACCCGCTTTCCCATATAGCTAGAAGGTAGCATAAAGAACTCGATGCCTATCCGTGCAGTGCAGGACCTCCAAGATCCTCTCAGTCTTTTTCATCCAGTCCTCTGCTATCGTCGGGTTAGGTCCTCTAGAGAACGTCGGAGGATGCATGCGTGTGAACCTCTCAATGGTGCACCCCGCAGCAGTAGGAGAGCACTCGCGTCTGCTCACACTCCACTCGATCTCCCACAATACCTATCTCGTCAAACCCCGAGGCACAGAAGGAGACTTATCACTCGTAGTCTCCTCAGAGCCACTTCCCAGATTATTATCCTTGGGCTCCATTTTGCAACACAATAGGAATCTATCAGTATCCCTATAACACATACAGTTAACACAATGATCTATACTAATCGTGTTAACTACTTCCTACCAGGTCTAGGTCTGTCCTATCACACCGACACAAAAGTCATCAATGATATGCCCTACTTTTACTGGAATCGTCATCCCAGGAAAAACATGGAATATCATCAATAATTCACGGTCTAGAAACCGAACAACCCTCAACCAACTCTACCCATATCCACATCCTATACTCTGGTATATACTCATAAATAAGCCTAACCAAGTCTACAAGATCTAGTAACCTGGTTAGCTCTGATACCAAGCTGCCACGCCCCGAACTCGAAAATGGGACCCGGAGGTGAGAATGTAACCTAACCTGTCCCTGTATCATACAAATCATCACAGATACAATACAAAGGATGAGGGTCCGACCCCATGGGGTTCCCAGGCACCCTAAACACATCCAATCATAATCATATATGCAGCAAAAAAAGTTATTCTATATCAACATATGCAGTACCATATCAGAGTCTATACAAAAGCAGAACATGGCTCTAACAAAAAATACAAACTGGGTGCCCAAATACAACTCAAAATGGCAACCTAACAAAACTAAATTTCCAATTTTGCCCCTCTCTTAATATTTAAACCCATTTTTCATATTTCGAGTTCTTACAAGCTAACATGTCCTAGCCTCTTATGCCACAAGGAAACCTGATTTTCTACCCTGTGATTGATAGGTGAAGCTTCACCAATCACTGTATTTCCTACTAAGGTGTACAACCCATTCTTTAGCACCCCTTTCATCACTACCAGTGAACCTCTACATACTCTTAGACCACCTCCTTCAGACTTAAACGTGTACCCTGTCATAACTAAGCTACCAAGAGAAATCAAATTTCTCTACAGCTCAGGTATGTACCTCACATCTCTTAGCACTCTTTCCATCCCATCATGCATTAGAAGTCTCATAGTCCCAATACCCTGTATTTTACATAACTTATTGTTTCCTAGGATAACATGACCTCCTTCTAAGCATGTAAAGGACTCAAACTAGTTTTTCAATGGACACATGTGGAAGGAACATCCTGAATCTAATATCCATTCTTTTCCCTAATCTCTATCAGAGACATTCAACACTTCCGCACTATCATACCCATCTAAAACCACAGCTGCCTTACCCTTTGATTCAGAGGTGGTGGCATTGGCAACATTTTTCCTCTCAGGGTAGTCCTTCTTAAAATATCCTTCCTTGTGACATGCAAAACACTTTAGTGCCTTGCTCTTAGACTTTGATCTAGACCTCTTGTGTTTTCCTTTCTTGTTCCTCTTTTCAGACCTACCTCTCACATTTAACCCTTACCATAACCCTAATTTAGACTCAAACTTAGTGTGCAATTCCCTAGAGCGCAAAACAGCTTGCACATCTTCTAAAGTCAACCTCTCTCTCCCATACATCATAGTTTCTTTAATATTTTCATATGTGGAGTCGAGAGAACTCAATCAAAGAATTACCTGGTCTTCTTCATCTATACTAATATCAATATTAGCAAGATCAAAAATAATTTTATTAAATTCATCTAAATGTTCATCAATCGATGTTCCAGGGGACATTCTAAAGGTGTAGAGTCTAGTCTTCTTATGGAGTCGATTTGCTAAGGATTTTGTCATGTACAAACTTTCTAGTTTTGACCAAACTCTAGCTGCCGTATCCTCATTGGCAACTTCCCTACGCATTTTGTCTCCTAAGGAAAAGATAATGGCACTAAGTGCCTTTTGGAGGACTTCGAGCTTCACTTTATCGGTGGAGGGAAAACTTGGTTTACCCTCTTGTGAAGTGGAAGCCCCTTTCTTTTCTCTAAGTAGAGCCTCCTCAAGCCCCTGTTGTACCAAGATTTCATGCATCTTAATCCTCCATAAACCAAAGTCATTTTTTCCGGTGAATTTTTCTATTTCAAACCTAGCGGTCCCCATCACATAGCCAGGCTCTGATGCCACTTTTTGTGTGTAATTCAGCTGATTGCTAATTATATTTTTAAATTTTAATCAATTCCAAACAAACCACAATAACAATCTGATTTTGTCCAAGCATCAACCACAATCACACCTAAACTTAAACCTGTTTATTTTGACGCATATGTGTGTGCTAAGCCTGATCAAGAAAAATATATGTTCACCAATCCAATATTCAGCAAACCCTCAATAAATCCAACAAAATATAAACATGCCAATCACACAATCACAATAACACATTTACGTGGTTCGGCCCAAACTCACCTCCAGAGACACTATATTAAATTGGTGGAAATAAATATACATACACAGATTTATTCTTTCTTGGCTTACCAATCTCCTCTGGAAATCAGCCCGAGAACGACCCAAGAAAGCCCCTCTTCGCACCTGCAAAGAACCCTAGGCTTCTTCCTATCCTTCTCCCTAATTTCCCTAAAAGAAATCCCTCCCAAGAAATAGATCTGTGCATTACCTCCTCTTTACCTGAGCGTGCACCTCCACTGGAGATCCCCAATGCCGAACGCCCTCTTGCCGTCTCCTTCTCTCGCCCTGGTGAAGACTCACGTCGGCTGTGAAGGGGAAGATATCGTGCACTCGGGGTGAAGAAGAAGACTCGCTGTGGCTCTGCCAGAGTCTCTCGCGGCTGGAGAAAAAAAAAAAGGTCTCTGTCTGCACTGCTGTGAAATTGAAGGCCCAAAAACCCCCCGTCCCCTGCTATTTTTCTATTTACAACTAGACAAGAGAAAGGAAAACAAATTACAACAATGCCCCCCTTAATAGCCTAAGACACAGTAGCCATTTGATCTTTCCATCAAATGGATGGCCAGGATTTTTCTTCAGCTTGACACTCCAACATTTTGGATGCCCCAACGGCTGTGTGTGGAGTGTGAGAACAGTCCCTCCCAGCGGGTGTGTGTGTGTGTGTGTGTGTCCAGCGGCTGCTGTATCCCCCCCCCCCTACTCCCCCTCTTCCTTTTGTTGAGCATGGCTTTTTATAAGCCACCCAATCTCCTAAAACCCTAAACCTAGCCCAATGCGGGTGTGTGCGGCAGCTTGTGTTTCATGGGCCAGTTTTTGCATGCACCATTTAAATGCTCAATTTTATTAATATAAAGACCCAAAAAGATGACCTAATTCCCATAAACAAAAAGGACCCGTATTCAACTTTTAAATAAACGAGACTCAATTTAACCTTTTTTAAAAATAACTAGGAGTTGAAAATTTAAAGAACTCAATTTTAAGATATCTGAGACTCAGTTTTTTAAACAATTGGGACTTAACTTTTTAAAATGATTGGAACTTAATTTTTAAAATCGTTGGAACTCAATTTTTTTAAAATGACTGGAACTCAATTTTCAAAATGAACGGAACTCAATTTTAAAATAGCCAAGACTCAATTTTTAAAATGACTAAGACTCAATTTTTAAAATTGTTGGGACTTAATTTTTAAAATGATTAGAACTCAATTTTTAAAATACTCGGGACTCAATTTTTAAAATCGGGACTCATTTTTAAAAATAAAAGAAATAATTTTTTAAAAGAACTCAATTAAAAATAACTTGGACTCAAATTTGAAATAAAACAAGACTCAATTTTGAAATAAACTGGGGACTTGATCGGATCCTCCCATTCCCTGAACACAAAGTCAACTTCTATTACGAAAGGTCTCCTCAGAAATGCCTGATTAAAATTGGGATTTCTACAACAATAATGACTCAAAGTTAGCAAAGTCCATGCTAATCATCTATGTCTTTTCTTTTGTAAATTATTTATTTGGCAACACCCAATTGTTATTTACATGAGCTTAGCTATAGTAAATTGAATCAAGTTTCAACATGCTTATTAGTAGAACAAGTAAAATTGCACCCTATTTTATAATGTGTGTGTACTTTTAGGATGAGTTGCTTTGATGATTTTCAAAATACTAAAAGTTTGTAATTTAACCGCTTTTTTTTTATTAATTTAACCTAGCATGAAAAAGTTGTGCCTTCAATATCTCAACAGTTAAAGAAACAAATCTATTATGTAGCCTCCAACAAATACATCAAGATTCCATTAGATGCATTCTAAAGAAATGTGTCATGCTTCCTATAAATACATCTATGAATGAATCTTCAATACACACGTCATACCTCCTACAATATAGATGTAATTACTGAATCTATTGCATCTTTCCATGGATGTTTTGATATCATATATATTATCTAAAAACATTAAAAATAACATGATTTTTGTTGCATTTTTTATTAATATGATTGTATAATTAAGATATATAACAATAACAATACCAAGCCTTTAGTCTGATTAGGTGGAGCTATATGAATCCTTTTCTTCCAATTTTTCATCCGATCAAAGGCATCTTCCTATGCCAGCTTAAGGACTATAAGATCCTCTCTCGTTACCTTATTTTAGGTCTAACTTTCCTTCTTCTACATCCTTTAATAATAACTAACTCATTTCTCGTCCCTAAAGCACGACATGACCTACAATTTGAAGGGAAATATAACTTTTGAGAAAGAGAATAAAAGAAAGAGTGAAAAAACTAAGTTGAAAATTGTTATGCTACTAAAAAGATCACTCAATCAAGAGCAGATAAGCTGAGCCATTCCAACTCATAAAAATTCCCGAGAGAAATTCTTCATAATAGAGCTATGTTGATATACAGAAACCCAAAGCTACAATCTGATTCTATATTATGTTATTGTACTTGTTTCATTTTCTCTCCATAATCTCATATAGGCAAAAGTTTTGCTTTCTTTTGATTCACCAAGTCCTTAAGGATTATTTTTCAATTAATAATTTGGTTGAGTGTTTTCATCAATATTCTTCTACATAATATCTATAATATTGCACTTGAAAAATAATTAACATTTGTTAAAATTTTGATAATCCAATTCAACCCTCAAGTGCCACTTAATCGGACCAACTGACTGTCAAGCCCAAACTATGGCATCTTCTCATCCCCAAACATTAATTTATCTCACTATCGGTGCCAAAATTTTAAAATGGTTTTGAGGTTATCCCATTGTTAACCTCGTTTAGGGATTTTGGATGAAAAGACATGTGACTTCTAGCATATGTGTTGTGCTTTCCTGGGCAAGAAGCTTAAAGATGAAACCCATTAATGTTTATCATCAATCCCCCCCTTATGTATTTTTTTTGGTAAAAGACTGCGGCACCTTCATTTATTTATTAATAAATCCTCATTTTTGGTGGAAGAATACCGTGGTTACAAGTTAAAACCAACCAATCAAATTAGGACAAACAAAATTAAACATGACTAACAAAGGAGATAAAAACATAAAAACTACCAAAAACAAAACTAAATACACCAAACAAAACTCTAGAGATGAACTAACGACGAACGGAAACAAGGCCCCACCTATCCATCCGAAGGATACCTTTCAGATAACGTGGTAGAAGGTGTTGTTCTTCGTAGATTACATTGTTTTTCATTTCTCCTTCTTTAGCAAGAAAATCAACCGCACTATTGCCTTCCCTATATTGATGCATCACCATGACATTCACTCCTTCTAACTCTGTCATGAGCTCCTCCCAAAATTCTCAAAGATACCACAAAGTACATCTACCTTTCCGAAGCTAATCAACTACAATTCGCGAGTCACTTTCAGTAATCACATTAACATAATGCAAACATTTACACAAACGAATTTCTTCCCTGATTGTTTTTAATTCCGCACTATCATTCGTACCATTGCCAAAATAACTTGAAAAAGCCACTTTTACCATGCCATGACAATCCCGAATAATTCCTCAACCTCTTAAAGTACACGAATTGCCCCTACAACTCCCATCACAATTAAGTTTTATCCACCCTACTAGAGGTTTAACCCATGAAATAATTTTTCAATACCTACTTAAACTCCTTGATGCTTAATTTGAAACTCATTCAAAATCCTAATGTCCGACTTCTTCAATTTTTTAAAAGAAATGGTGCTCTTAGCAATAAAACTAACACAGAATCAAACACTTCTCCACATCTGATCTGCACTTTGATAAACTCCTTCCATTCTTACTTTACATCTTCGATTCTAGAGGCACCACGTAATCAAACATAGAATCAACCCGATTAAAATACCTTTAATAGACGATTTTTTTGTATAGTGGAACAAATTTTCCATTTTATTTTTCTAAGGAAGATATTGTTGGAAAGGAATCCCCAATGCCACACTAGCCTAACGCCAAACCTCTGAAACCACCTCTCCTAAAGAAAGAATATGATCAATGTTTTCCTGACTTCTCTGAACGCAACAATCACAAGTCGAAGCCATCGATATTCCTTTTGATCTGAATTCTATCATCTATAGCCAAACATCTAAACCAGGCTCTCCATAAACACATTGATATTTTTCTGGGCAATAAAGAATGCCAAAACCAGTCATTCCACAAAAAATTATCACTTCTGCTCCTCACTGCCTCCCAAGCCATTTTTGTAGAAAAATTACCGTCCGGGGAAGGCTTCCAAACAAAAATATCCTGCCCACTTTTACACGCCGGCACCTGTTGCAAAACTTCCCTTGTTTTATCAGCACCAACCAATTCCCGTACTAAATCAGAGTTCTAATTATTATTTAGCCAGCAATCCTTAATACACAGTTTCTTGTTCAAAATATCCTCAGTGCTCACAGATAACAGGCCTGATGACAACCACCAGTTGAACCAAAAAGAAGAGTTCCCACCTCTCACCAAAATTTTAACATTATCCATAACTTCTAGAATGGTGGCCATAATTGATTTCCAAAACCGAGAGTCATTTGGTCTCCTCTTCCTTACTAATAAATGATCATTTCTGCAATATTTAGCTCTGAAAAAATCTGCCCACAGATTGTTGATTAGTAATTGTATATGAATAACAAGTCATGTTGTGATTCTAGTTTTGTTGTGCTCTCTTGGGCAAGAAGCTTAAAGTTAAAACAAATTAAGGTTTTTTATTAATTCCCCCCTATATATTTGTGATTAGTAGTTGTATGTGAAAATAACAAGTCATGTTGTGATTCTAGTTTTTCCATATAGAGATATCGTTGCCTTAAGGACTTCATAAAATGAGACAAACTCAGGAAGAAGATGTCTTGGTTGCAAGACCTAAGGGGTAACGTGCGCTTTGAAGAATATTCCTTTTATGCTTTGCTCGATAGCATTTTCTTGTGCGTATCAACAAAGGTGAGTACAAGATTATTTTTCAATACAAAGACATATGCCTTTTCCAAAAGGCATACAAGATAGATTTTAAACTTACAACATCAACTAGAATCATTTTTTTTTTTTTAAAAAAAAAGGACAATGATACCACACATTGTTGAATATATTTGTGAATATGCAAATCGTTAGTTTAAAACAACATAAATAAAGTATCCCTGGTCAAATGGCATACAAGATGATTTCAAATATCCAATATCTATTCTGATTCGAAAAAAAAAAAAAACAATAGCACCACATATAGTTAAATGGATTTGCAAATATGCAAATCATTAATTTAAAATAGCATAAATAGCATACCCTAACCAAATGACATACAAGATGGACTTTAAACATCTAAAATCCATACTTTTTTTTTTCAAAAAAAAAAAAACATTTCACTTATAGTTCAATCTATACACAAATAAACCATCAACTTAAAATGGTAGAAATCCCTTTACAATGAGATCAATTCACTAACATTGCCATTGCATATTCAATGCAATCCCTCACATTGATTAGGTATACCAACTTAAAAGGAGCATAAATGGCATGACGCAACCATAGAATCAATTCATGCACAATGTCATTGCATATTTAATGTAATTCCATGTACCTATACATTAACCAACTAAAAAGAACCAATGCCTAAAATTTAAGGTGCCTACACAATGCAAATCAAGGTACAAATGGGCATACTATGTGCTTTGCATAAATTTTAAATAACTATGCAAACTAGAGCATCAATCACATTGTCATTGCACATGCCACTTACCTCTAATATCCATTCAACTTCACATTGCCACAGTACATACCACTAATATCCAATATCCATTCAATTTTTCTCATTGTTGTTGTGTATACAACCTTCAATATAAATTCATAAATATGTAAATACCCAATGCACATCTACAATGCATACAACAAAACAACTTGGAACTAAAATATCAAAGCATATTGTCATCATCTTTGCCTTTCTATTGTAAATAATAGAATAATTGTTTATATATCATTATAGAATTGCCACGGCATATGTATATAGTAATATGTCATACTTATTTCATCACCTTCACAAAAAAATTTATAGATTAACATGTTATTCCCAAAATACTACAGTTTTAGAGTCTATTTGGTACTATTTTTATTTTTTATTTTCTATCTTTATTCTTGTATACTCAAAAATAAATTATGAAAATGCATTTATTTACGTCGCTAGTTTTTTTTTTTTGCTTCTGTTGTCAATTTTCAGCAATTTGTAAACAACAAAAAAAAAATTAAAAAAAATAAACCAAAAGCCTAATTTTATAGTTTTTAGTTGTTTTGGAAACCTATTTCTAGAATATTTTAAAATCCAAAAATAAATTTTTTTTTTTTTTTGGATTACATTATACATTTTTCCCCTTAAAAACTTGTATTTTCAAAAATTAATTTCCCCTTTTATCGAAAAATATCATTTTTCAAAATGAATAGTCTTGGCAACCCACAAAGCTGTGTGCAAAGGTTAGTGCCTTTTTACCAAAAAAAGAGTAATCTATTCTAATAACAATATTTTTTGGCACTAAAAATTAAAATTATATTCTTTGAACATAGTTTCCAAGAATATAAGAAGATGACATTTTCTAAAAGTTTGATGACAGGGTTTAAAAGCTTCATTTTTGTGAAAATAAATTCATATATAATTTTCTAAGTACAATTCATTTAAAATACAGTGAAAAATAATATTTGTTGTGTTTTGTGGCTCATATAATTGAGTGGATGGCATACACAAGGAGAAAACATGGTGTAATCAGTGTGTTGGGGTCTTACTGGGAGGAAACCGTCGACTGTTTCTTTGTTGCCTTTAGCGGTTTGTCTAAACATTCAAAGAAGGTTGCTCTCGGTATCTTTCTGTTGACGGTATGGCTAAAAACCATCGACCGTTTGGCTCATTTCATTGATGGTTTGACTGAATTCGTCGACGGATACGTACGCTCGGGAAAACAACGCAAATTTCAAATTTGAATAAAGGGATGCTAGTTTAGTTGAGGTTTGGAAGGAAAACCTCTGGGAACTTTATATATGTTATATCTGAAGTATGTAAAGAGAGTTATATATATATGTTATATCTGAAGTATGTAAAGAGAGTTGGTTGATAGTTATTGACAAGGTTCTTATATTGCTGTTATAATTTGCACAAGAAGATAGTGAATCCTTGTCTTTTGCTCCCGTGGACGAAGGCATTGCCGAATCATGTAAATTCCTTATGTCATTGTGACTATTCTTGCTTTCTTTTACCTGCTATGGTTGTGGATTGTTCTTTATTTTCATCATTTACTACATTTTGTGTTTGATCCTTTTACACAAATATATATTTCATAGTGTATATTTGGGGGTTTTACACAACTAATTAGTATTAGAGCATTGTTGTAATGACCTATAAATCTTCATCTGCGAATTTGATGTTGTCAAGTTTGATGGAACTAGCAATTTCATTTGTGGCAGAGAATGGTGAAGGATCTCTTGGTGTAGCAAAACATGGTGAAAGTCTTACACGAAATTGAATCGGAAAGCATGGATGAAGCAAGTTGTTGCCTTTTTTAGTCCTATCTCGTTTTGATTATGTCAAATACAAAGTATCTTACTTGTGCACTGAACTTATGAACAGGAACCTACTCTTAGCACGCACCGATGGTGAGGGAGCAAGGAAGCATGATCCCCATTTATTTATTGTTTAATTTATTCGGGCATGTAATCTGATATGGTATGTAATAACTGCATCTCATGCATGATAGGCTTATATGCTCAATGACCATAGTTTGACTATAGGGAACCACAAGACCGTTGGGATCACTTTCAGTCGACCGACATCGAATTTTTTGGACTTAATGCTCAAAGGCCTTAGATCGACCGTAAGATTCAAAGTTTTGCATGAAAAAGTTCCTCATTGACTTAGAACTGATTATCATGTGATTAGGGACATAGCATAAGAGGAATAGGACTGAAATGCCCAAAGTTGGCATGTTCGGTCAACCAAACTCTAATACACAGAAGACTTCGGTCGACTGAACTTCCCCAGGGTCAATGGTTTGACCCTTCGGTCAACCGACCATAGAATGTGCTGCAACACCCTGGTCGACCAACCGACACGTGGGAAGTGCCAACACCCTGGTCAACCGAACCTCCATGTTCAAAAGGACTTGGTCGACCGAAGTACATAAAGTTCGATCAATCAAACTAAGTCTAGTCGACCAAACCTCGGAGGGTTCAAAATCGCATTTGATTGGTTGACCATCTTCCCAGTTCAAAAATCCCCTGGTCGACCGAATTGAGCACCTCGGTCGACCGAACCATAAAAATGGTCGACCAAACCTCTCGGGTTGCTTAACTTTTACCGAGGTTAAACTAGGTTATTTTTTTATTAAACTTAATTAATCTTTTTCCAAAATACCCAGCGTGTCCCCAACGGCTATAATTTTGGCCAAGTCTATATATTTGACTTCATTTGCAAAAATTAAGCATGGATTAGCATATTTGATTAACCAAAAATCCTTTGTTTTTCAAAGATCATATATTTCTCATACTAAGCCCATACACTCACCTTTTTCTATTCCTTTAAGAAATCCAACTTCCTAAGAGTGTTATTAAGTGTTACTAGTTGCTAAAACTCTCCTTGGTTTATATTGATTGTTTATTTTATTGAGAGTTCTTAGTTTGGATTTTTCCCACGATTTAACTAATAAATTTTTATGTGAGAAAAATCTTCATAGCTAGTGAGTCTTGTCTTTGCATCTTGGTTGCAAGACTCATCAAGCTTGTGGTTTTTGATTTACAAAATATTTTTTCACAAGCTTACATATATTTCAAATATTTCTTAAATTATTATATGAGAAAATCGTATTTGAGAAATCTTGAATATTGTTGTTGTAACACTTTGAAACTTGGTGTGATTGATTTACATTGATTATTTGTTTCAAAGTTCGCTTGAAAATGCACTGTAGATATTGATTGTATATTCACATTAGCTTGAGTATTTAGCACATATCATTAGCATTGAGCATATTTACTATCATCTGTGCTTGCATTATTATCTGGACTGTATTGTGGTACATATTTGCTTGTTGAGAAGCATATTTCTGTGTACGCAAAATTTATATTGAATATTTGTTGCATTTTCCAAGTGTGGGCCTATAAATACTAAAATTGTAATGCCCCGAACCCTTAACCCGGGTCTGGTGCGTTATACCTGATAATATCCTGATAAATCATAATCCATAACATAGGCAGCGGAAAACATAAATATAATCTCCATATAACATAATACCATAAAACCGTAATATACCAGAGTTTTCTATTTTCTATCTATAAATCCATAAAATCCAACCATCACCTGCATTTCCATATATTCATACATCTCCAAAACATTTTAGTATGTTCATTACCATTCCGTTCTCAACATCCTTAAAACATAAAGACATAAAACATAAACATTTCCATTTCCATAATAGTATCAACATATACCCCTTCTTATATAGTCCTCCAAAAATGCTAAATACCCTCGAGCTCCCTAAGCCGACCTCGAGGATGTCCTGAAAAAAAAACATTCATATTCGGGTGAGACACATCTCAGTAAAGGAAGAAACATACATATTAAAATAGCGTGTGGCTAACATGAGGTATATAGATATCATTTTAATAACTTTTGCAAATCATTAACATAACTCTGAAATCATTTTCTGAACCTAAACAATCACATGCAAAGGTTTAACCCACGAGATTACTCAAGAATAGGGGTGATTACCCGCCCATACAAGTAACACCCCTCTACCCTGATACATAGGTAACCTTAAGGTCACAACTAAAGCATATCAAGGCACTCACCTTACTCAGTAAGCCCTTAATTGCTAGATTAATCTCGTACTCACACATTCAACAATAGTTTATCGGCAAAGGCCCTAAGGATAGGGAAATCTACCCGCGCATACAAATAGGTTCCCTCTACCCTAGTACATTATGCAGCTACTACCACATTTGAAGTTACTAGTGCACTCGTCTTTCTCAGCAAGCCCCCAAACGAAGAGTTCACCTTGCCCAATCGTAACATGTTCTACATACATAAATACTTCTAATATCATAATATATCATTCCTTTCTGTTTCATACACATTCATTCATGTTCATAACTTAACTTTGCATTTCATTTCACTTTAAGTGACTCTTTCCCATTTGTATCATTCATGTTTCACATTTCATTTCATTACATTGTAATTCCATTGTTATTTCATTACATAACATTTCATTTCATTACTTCGTACTACAGCTGGTCTTTAGTCAGTATTTGTTAGTTTCCACATAGAAATGCGATAGAATCTGCTAACATGGTTGTCTTTTAGCTGTCTTACATTTACATTGTTGCATTTAACATATACAAGCAACATTGTCCATATCATATTTTATTCATAACACTTTACTTGCTTAGCCTACATCTCATACATTTAACATATATTTGCACCGAATCTCATGCCGCACAATTTAATAGTAAAATTCATATACATTCCTTAAAAATAAATATGTCAACCAACATTTAACATTTATATACTGAAAATACATTTCCTTCCTTATTTACTTCCTTAGAAAATTCCTTTTCACTTTCATTCGTTTACTTTCACATATACATAACTATATAAACATCCCTAGGCTCAAAAAACATAAATTTCATAGCTGGCATTTTAAACCCACATATAAACATATATACATAAAAAACACATAATCTATTTTAATTCATGAAAAACCTGATCTAATATATAAATTTCCCTCTTACTTGACTTTCAAACTACGCAAGCAGGATCCCTGAACCGATATCCGCAGCGTTCACTTGGACCTTGAATTCAAAAATCCTAACTTAATTAAAATAAATTCCAATTAACTTACATCTTAAGGAAAATACTTATTTACTACTTCCTAAACTCCAAATAACAACATTCCTTAAGAAAATCCCAAAATAACTAACTTACCCTGATTTTGGGATTTTCCCAAACCTCACAACCCAACGATCAGCTCCTACAGCCTTGAAGAGAATGATCCCACGAACCTCGTGACAGTTCCAGATCGTCAAATCGGGTCAAAATCGGCCCGAAATCGAAGAGAGAAGGCTGGAAGTTCATATTTTAGAGAGAGAGAGAGTGAGGAAGGTTCGTGAGTTGCGCTAAAAAATGGAGAATTCTCTATTTATAGTCAGGGTTTTGTCGATGAGACACGTCGATTCGTCGACGAGGTGCTCTAGAGACTTTATTAACGAGAAAATACCTTCGTTGACGAAATTTAGAGCTCCAAAATATACTCTCTCGGGATTCCTTTGTCGACGAGAAACAAAGTTCGTCGACGAGCTTAGAAGGACACTCGTCGACGAATACAGGACATTCATCGATGAGGCCTGTTATTTTCTTAAAAATTCTTCCTTTTCCCTCCTTTTACCCATTAATCCATTTTATTCCTTATATTTCCTAATTATTTAATTCCCAAGTCATTACAAAAAAATTGAAAAAAAAAGTTGGAAGAAAAGAGAGAATATATATATATATATATATATGTATGTATGTATGTATGTATGTATACACTTTGTAGGAATACAAGTGACCAAAAAAAATACATATGTATAAAAGTATGCCCTTAAGGCGAACAAAAATACAAAGATACAAAATACAAGGAAAACCACACTCGGCACCAGATCTGCAACTTTCGTCAAAAGCACCGTCACCGAAGTTGAAAAAGCCATCGCCAAAATTGAAAGTTTGCTGGATCTGCAACTTTTGTCAAAAGCACCATTGCCAAAGTTGAGAAATACCACCACCAAAATTGAAAAGCAAGCCCGCCAGATCTCCAACTTTCAATGAAAGTTTCGTCGCCAAAATTGAAAATTCGCCGGATTTGTGTCTACAGCGAGATCGGATTTTGTCTATAAATACTCAAGCGTCTTGCCGAGCCAAGGTATCTCAATGCACAACAAGCAAAAAAAAAAAAAAAAGGGAGGGAGAGAGATCAAGCATAAAAAAAGGGGGGGGGGGACAAAAAAAAGAAATGAGAAAAGCTTGCGAGCTTATCGTTAGGTGAAATCAGCTGCTTCGCCTTCTTGAGATCTCCATAAATCTTCAAAGCCTTCGACTTCATCCTCACAAAATGGCCCTGAACCAGTTTGTTGCTAAAGACTCTTCCAGCAACTCCGCCAAAGGTCTCTCCCAACTCTAGTAAAAGCACAAGACTTGCATCTTTTTCAACACGAAAGAAAGAAGTAATGTAAGAGAAAGAAAAAAAATTAATAATAATAACCCCCTCGACGTAGCTTCTCCAATTTGATGGCTATCACTCTCTCTCTCTCTCTCTCTCTCTCTCTCTCTCTCTCTCTCTCTCTCTCTCTCTCTCCTTTTCCCCATCATTTCTCTTTTCTTTTTACCATCACACTCTTTTTCTCTCTTTCTCTCTCTCTTTCCACTATCTCCCTCTCAAACTCTCCATTCCTCCGATACATCACTATTCTAACCCCAAAAAAAAAAAAAGTAAAGTCAATTTCTTCTTTCTCTACCAATGGTCAAAATTAAAATTAAAAAAAAAAATACGTCCAACTTTGCCATCAATCAAAGCTTCACCTACAAAATTGTTTTGGCTACAGAGGAGAAGATTTGGGCAAAGAATAGTTCTGCCAATCTAACAACCTGCTTGTATACTCAATCATATAATAAAACATATTTAATAATAAGGTCAACCTGAACTCGTGGGTAACAGGGACACATCTGACATTCACAGCGGAAACCTAAGCAGCTGTAAATATAAATTACATTTCCATAACCATAAAATACAAATACTAGAGTCAACTACATTCCCAAATATCTGTGTTTATATCTAATCTCCAAAAAAATACAAAATATATACATATCTAGGAACCCACAACACAAATCCACTGTTCCTAGATCAAAACTTACCCTCCTAGCGGGGTAGTATCAAATTAACTCAACGGCACCCTCGATCCGCCGATCTTTCTGGATTTCCTGAAAAATTATTTAAGTTCGGGGGTGAGACACTTCTCAATAAGGGAAAATAAACTAAATATAGATGTGTGGCAACATGAATATTTGATGCAATTATACATATACAGTACATTTCATATGCTGGAAAACATTCAACATATCATATTGAAATAATTATATACTTTCATAATTTCTAATAATTCATGTTGATCATGAAATGTCTAATATAACTATTAATACTAAAAATTTACCCAGGATGTATAGTTAGTTGATGTCATGTATACCCCCCATGATGAGTTGTGCAGCCCGAAGGCGGGACCCGACAATGGCTGGCCGACCATTGTAGAGTCAAAAATGTCTGTAAGTACGATGGGCCCGCCACACCCTAGTTCGGACTGTCAGGTGAACGTCTACAACTCTATGCTGAAAGCCACATCGACTATCCATCTCCCACCCCCTTATGGGGTGGTTGGCACAAGTCTGAACATAATATCTTATCTGTATAGCAACGGTACTGTGCTCCTGTAACTGAATTGAACTATCATCCGGGTTCTGATAATACATAATATATGATAATATATAGTTTAACGTAAATAGATTGATAGCATGTTCTGTAATAACGTAAAAACTTACGGCCTTGCGCCGTTTACTTTCATATCTGTGGCTTTGTGCCAAAATCTTACATACGACCTTGCGCTGAAATCATATTTCATACATGGCCTTGCACTGGCTATCAATCACGGTCTTGCGCCGAACATTTCATAAATACCATTCTGAATAAATAATTCATTTATCATGTATTTTGAAACCATAATGTACTGCATTATCTCATAATCTGTAAAAATGTGCTTTATTTGTAAAATTTCCATCACATAATACTTTTCATGTAAAATAATATACATGCCACACAATGCTGAATAAACCGTACATTCCATTCTAAAAATCATATTTCCTGGCATATCATACTAATATATATACATTTCAACATAATAGCAGTATTTTCCTAAACATGCATTATTACCAATCTCTCATATATATTATACATGCTTTCTGAAAATAAATTTATCGATAAATAATAATCAAATAATTTACATGGAAAATAACTGCTTTAGTTTATTCCCTTACCTGACACTGAGAAAAAACCTCCTAAAAATCCACTCGTCCTATACCAGCAGGGTTCCCCGTTCAACACCTTAAATACAACAACTACCAAAACTAAATTTCAATATTTTTCTATGAATAACATTTCCTATAACTATGGGAAGATCAAATTTTGCATAAAAAGCCTTACCTCAACTCAGGGATGAATTTCAACTCAGTCCCACCAATATTCGCTCCGGCAGATTTGGAGAGAACTTCACCAAGAGCATCATGGTGGCCTTAGATTGTCGATCCAGTGAACGACAGAGCCAAAATCGAAGAGAGAGGAGAGAGAAACCGTAGGGAGGAGAGAGAGAGAGAGAGAGAGAGAGAGAGAGAGAGAGAGAGAGAGATTTCTTCTGATTTTTCTGCGTAAAATCTTAGGTTTACACTATTTATAACATTAGCTTCGTCGACGAGGTTAAGAGGCAATTCGTCAATGAAATTCAGAGGCCCAAATATCCTCTCGGTATCTTCTCATAGACAAAACACACCTTCGTCGATAAGCTCATAATGCAACATCGTTGACGAACGTCTGCTGCCTCCTTCTGTTACTGTTTCCCATTTTCCTCTTTCTTTATTATTTAAATACCATTATTCTTCGGGTCATTACAGCCAGAGATCAAGCTACTACAGCACTTGACAAAACCTTGAAGGAGGACTAATTAGAGGAAAAATCAAAGGTTGTACCTGAAAATTTTAAATTTACATTCTACTATGTATTTTTTGTAGTTTGTATTTTCTTTCATTTTTCATCACCCTACAAAGTCTAAAGGGTGCAAGATTTGTAACAAACAAATTCTTGGCACCCCCGGTGGAACCACTTTGCCTCTCATCTCTTCCTCCTTGAAAAAAAAAAGAGCCTCGAAAAAAAAAAAAGGCTAAAAAAAAGCCTTGAAAAAAAAAAAGGAGGCTAAAAAGAGAAAAGAAAAGAAAAAGGCCTAAAAGAAGGGCCTTGAAAAAAAAATAAACAAACAAAAAATTATAGTTGGTGAACACATGGCACCAAGGAAGAATGTCACCACTGGCGCCAATAAAGGAAAGGTCAACACTCCATTGCTAGCCGCCACAGCCTTATCTGGTTACACTGGCTCGGAGACCCGTAGGCGAACCCAAGTTCTCGCCTCCACGACGCCTATGAATTCGGAAGATAGATGGTTCCCCAAGATCTAGAGCTAGCACTCGACTCTCTCGAAGCATTAAGAAGTTGATCGTCTACACCAACTAACATCGAGCTTGGGGGCAACTACTTGTCTCTAATATCCCCTCGACAGCAAAACCTAAATCACTCCACTAGGTCAAGCAAAGATGGCGCAACAAAACCATCTACCCCAATCTTCCACGGAGGATCATCTGTTGACACCAACGTTACAGTAATGACTACAAACATGGAAAACACTAATGAAAGGATTGCCGAGCTAGAAAACAAGCTAGTAATACTATCTAAAGCCCTCGAAGACAAGGAGGACCGGCGGATTGCTTTCTTAAAATGGAAAGCCCCAATCGATCCTGAAGAGCAACCGTATTCTTCTGATTTTTCTCTACATGCCGTACCAGCTAGCACTTCTATAACAAAAAGACCTCAAGTTGAACCAGTGTATATCACGCCACCCACCTTTGTCACCTCGCTATCAGTCCAACAGCTGTAGGGTATGACAGCCAACACCATCAGACTAAATCAAGGTGGGCTTAACCAAGGCTCCTAAACCTATGCAAAGCCTTATTCGCAAAGGATCAAGCAGATAAGGATGCCATTGGGCTATCAACTACCCAAATTCCAACAATTCGATGGAAGAGGTAATCCAAAATAGTACATAGCCCATTTCGTCGAAACCTTCAACAATGCGGGGACATACTGATTACGCACCGATACTGCGTAATTGAACGTTTAACCCGAGCTTTACGGTTTATATTTTTAATTAAATGTCCAAAATTATCCAATATTTTAATAAAGTGACAAAATCATCATTCTTGAACTTTATTGTACTATTTATGAAGTTTTGGTAATTTTTTGTCGCAGGAAAATTCCCGGGAATCAAAACCGATACCTGTTCGTATTTCATACATAACTTTTCTGTCCGAGCTCCGATTGAGACGATTCAAATTTCTAGAGAAATAGGAAAGGATAATCTACAACTTTCATGTTTTGAGTTTTGTGAGATACTAGCTCCAGAAGAGCAGAATTTTCAACAAACAGAGAATTAAAAAAATGAAAAAATCAAGTTGCCGGGTCAACCCTTTGCAAACGGGTCGGGTCATGGATTCACGGATCCGGGTCTAGGGCTTTCCCCCCCATAAATTCCCTTCTCTTCTCCCCTGTTCGGCAGGCAGCCCCGAGGGCTCTCCTCTCCTCCTCTTCTTCTTCTTCTTCCTCTTGTTCCTTCTCTTTCCCTTAGCTTTTCTCTATTCACTCTCTCGCAGCTTCTCTTCTGCTGTTCCTTTTTCCTTTCTTGTTGTTTCTCTTGCTTTTCTTCTCCCCTCTACTCTTACCCTTTCCCCTGTTTCTCCATAGCAGCCCCTCTCTCCACACACAGCAGCTACTCCACTCTGCAGCAGCAGCAGCAACTGCAGCAGTTCTGCAGTCACCGCGAGCCACTATACCAGTAGCACTCTGCACAGCACCTTTGCAACTCCACTGCCCAGCCAGCACCTTCGGCCAGCCCCTGTTTCTCCAGCACAAGTAGCCCTCTGCACAGCCCGAGCAGCCACCACCCATGCTCCTCCAAACACAGCAGCTTCTCTCTCTTTCTCTCTTCCAGTTTTCTTCTTAACTTTTGATTGTTATTATTATTGTCATTGAGTTTGGATGTTAATTTGTATTGCAATTTATTAAAGTTTTGATTTTTTTACTTTGATTATTGTTTAGGGATTTTTGCTTGAAATATTTATTTAGTTTTTTTTCTATTGCAGTATTCAGTTATTTATTTCTTTCTTTCTTTTCTTTCAATTAAGTTTGTGTTAGATTTGTTTAATGTTTCAATTTAGTAGTTTAATATGGTGATGTCTAGTTTTGTCCTAAAATAATGTTTAAAAGTATTTTGTTTTTTTTATTTATCAAAGTTTGGTTTAGTTAGGGTCCATTTTATTTAAGTTTATATTTTTATCGCGCTCCGTATTGTTTGTGTGTTTTGAATTCTCGTTGAGTTTGTGTTTGCTTTTAAAATATGATGCTTGATTTAATTTTCGTAGTTTTGTTAAGGGTTCGATTTTAGTATGTGCGTTTGTGTCTAATTGAGTTTCCATTACGTGCTTTAATTCCATGATCAATGTTGCCATTTTTAATGAGCGCGTGTTTCGATGTTTCCTTAGGTAGATTAGAGTTTCCATTCTTGCATGTTTTAGTTCCATGTTTTAGGTTTCCAATTATTATTAACGCGTGTCCCAATGTTTCCTTAGGTAGACGTAGGGTTTCTATTCTTGTTTTCTTTTATTCAGTGCATGTTAGTTTAGGGTTTTAAATTGCGTGTTATTTAATTTATCAAAAGTGAAATTGAACCATCTTGAAAAACCCGAATCTGAACCAAGTTCAGTGCATTTTTGTTTTCGATTGGACAAATGTAAACTTTGAGATTAAAACGCATTCCCTGAGGAGACGATCTAGCCCTTGGGCTTAATATTACACGACGTAACTCCTATACTTGGGATAGCTTTCGAGCTGCTCATTTTTCGAGTGAGTCAAGTTTTTGGCACCGTTGCCGGGGAATGTCGTTTTTAGTCTCAAATTTATGTTTTTCCCGTCATTTTTATTAGCTTTATAAAAAAAGGAAAAAAAAGCAGAAAACAAAAAAAGAAAACAAATCGAGTTTTGAAAAATGGCTACACCTGCACCGCGCACGATAATGGATTTTATGCAGCTTGAATATGCCACTGCATCTTCTTCCACTGTTTTGCCTTATGACGAGCTTAATTTCATGATGCAGCGCGGGAGGACATCATTGCTACCCGAGTTTTACGGGACGGAATCTGAGTGCCCATATCAGTACTTAGCAGAGTTTGAATTAACTTGCAACATGTTTTTCTCTCATGCTAGAACTGACGAATCTAGTAGACTGAATTTATTTCTTGCTACTTTGCAGGATAGGGCACTGATCTGGTTTCATTCCATGAGACCTCATTCTATCACTAATTGGACTGATATGGAGCGTGAATTTCTACATGCATTTTTTCCCTCACAAAAAACTCAATTTTTGCAAGAACAAATTCTTAATTTTGTACAGCAGGATGACGAGACATTTGGGGTTTGCTGGAAACGATTCAAGGATCTGCTCAGTACTTGCCCACATCACGGGTTTGACTCATGGAGGTTATCTAATTATTTTTATAGTGCTCTTACCCCTGATTGCAAGTGTTTTGTCCAGACTATGTCTAATGGAGAGCCCATCAGCGAGGATCCAGATCAGGTATTATCATTCTTTGATTACTTAGCTGACAATGTCCTACAGTGCAACACACGATACACTCAGGCACCCATAACTGCACACCCTATCAGCACAATCGGTGGTGGAGATGTATATGAGCCACAAAACTTCCCAAACAACCCTCCGCCTCAATATCAGCCACAACAGATCCCTCAGAGCTGTACGCCGTCGGAATTTCTGGAGGATAGCATAACTCAGATGGCGAACATGCTCCAGCAGTTCATGCAAACTCAAGTCGATCATAATAATGAATTGCGGGATACCATTAATGCGATAAGCACCCAGTTGGATATTTTAGAAAACGAAGAATTGCTCGCAGAACCTCAGCCTAGTCCTCAAGAGCACCAGCAACCACAACAAAAAATATATAATGTTTCTCTTGAGACAGCAGAGGCCACCATCACCTTCAGTAGCGAGAAAGACGATCCCCAATCTGAAATGCTCATCGCCGGGCAAACAGTTGTCTTAGAATCGAAAGTTACGACTAAAGTAGATGAATTCGAAGAAAAATTAGAGGAAGCGAACCCAAAAGCGGAACAGTTAGTTGATGAGGAGATTGATACTCATACGGAGTACCAACCTGTGGTACCTAATACTCCGAACTCAGAAATCATGAAACCGTCACCCCCGCCTAAATCAGATTTTAAGGAGCCTAATGTGGAGGCAGAATTTTGCAGTGGTATGATGATATGTACACCCGATAAAGAGGGTGACCAATCTGGTGAGCATATAATTTTCAAAGAACCAGGTAAAACCTTTAATGTTAATGCTTCTGAAGAACTGCAGGTAATTATTCCGATCACTTTCTCTCAACCGTTAGTTCGTAAAGAAGCAAATTTCCTGGACACGATGTTGAATAAAGACCCTTTCTTGTGCACACACGAGGGTCAACTTGCACACGTATTGTTTGGTATTTTGACACACATTTATTCATTTGAGGCTAATTTTTGTGCAGGTATGATGACTGATCGATTGTGGCGGCTCAAATTTAGAGAACCGCCGATGCAATTTATAGACCTGCGGCCACCAGACGAAATTCCTCCTGAGCCTCCGCCAGACAATTGTGATGTTTTTCTTTCCCTTATTTTCCTTTTATTTTATCTTATTTTATTTTTAGTTAGTTTTCAGGACCATTTTCTCGTAGTTCAATTTTTGTTATTTCGCCACTCAGGTATGCTTTACTTTTTCCGTGCACAGTATTTTCTATTTCCCTTATACTTTCACATTGAGGACAATGTTCCACTTTAGTTGGGGGGGATGAGTATTCGCATGTAACACTGTGCACGTACACGTACTGGGTTTTAAAAACAAACAAAAAAATAAAAAAAAAATCAAAAAGAGAGAGAAAGAAAGGAGGAGCACTGATGAATTACATTACATTATGTCATGCTTAACACTTTGTATACCTTTCACATACTCGCGTATAACTTAAGAATGACACACTTGAGTCAATCATGCGTAGTTTCTCTCTATATGATCTTATGACTCCATGAAGAATCGATTGGTAGTACATTTGTGTTAATTTGGCTATATAATTTCCTGTATCTACATGCATCTCACGAGGCTGAATAAGCACATTTACGTGATTCATTGCACTTAGGGTTTCTTGTGAGCACTGAGAGAACACCCGTGGCAACTATGACACCTTGTGAGATATCCTTGAGCTATTTATCGTCCTTTTGAGCATTAATATCAAATTAGAGTTCACAGAACTCAATTCTCTTTTTCTGGATGATTCCTTGTATACTAGTCTCTGTTTTTGATTTGCTAGTCTAGAGGTGACACCTAGTGGGGAGATAGAAACCTAGGTCTTGTAGCCTACTCAAGATGTGAAGGTTGAGCCACCCCTAGAGATATACTTAATTCATGAACTTCTATTCGAGCTCAATTCCCATTGATGGTATGAAGATTACAAAAGAAGTGTAATATTGTCCTTATTGCTCAAGAAAAGATAGAAAATAAAGAATGAGTAGAAAAAAGAATAAGCAATACACATGCGCATGAAATGAAATGTCAATGCCGGCCCAAATACATATCACAAAAAGTCAATGACGACACATATTTTCCACGTATGAAGATTCTTCAACTGATTAATGCCTCAGATGCATTCACGACAAGTTTGTGAGTAAGTTGATCTAGGGTGGTCTCAGTTGGATATGGCGAGTAGGTGAGAAGATGCTAGGGTGAAGGACCCGATACCTCATAGATAGGCTAGATCCTTTCCAGACTAGTCCACTCCATATACTTAGCGTTGTTCCTTTTAATATGTGGGATGTTTGATCGCGACACTCTTCCTCACATATGATGAGTGAACCCATTTTCTTTGAGTGTTCTTGAGGGTATACTAGTTAGGCTGAGTCAAAGCGACCATTCTGTAGGTGTCCACTGGCGTCCTAGGTGTACTGAATCACACACATCACACACACCTCAAGAGTTTACCTGTTTATACTCGAACTTATATGATTGCATTAACTCTGAATGTGCCACTGATTAACTTCATGTGAGTACACTACTCTCAAATCACATATAAACGATGAAACTTCCACGAGTGACGTTCTTTGGAGTCTTGTGCATTGAATATGAACGAGCTTGTGTGAAATTCAGTTATGTTCTTGTATGTGAAGTGGTATAGTTATATCGCATGTGCATTGATTTCATGATTATTGGAGTTTGTAGTTGTAGACACTACTCTGAGATTCATTCACGTCATTTGCTAGAGATTAGCAAAACGTTAGTTGGGGGGTGTGATTACGCACCGATACTGCGTAATTGGACGTTTAACCCGAGCTTTACGGTTTATATTTTTAATTAAATGTCCAAAATTATCCAATATTTTAATAAAGTGACAAAATCATCATTCTTGAACTTTATTGCACTATTTATGAAGTTTTGGTAATTTTTTGTCGCAGGAAAATTCCCGGGAATCAAAACCAACACCTGTTCGTATTTCATACATAACTTTTCCTTCCGAGCTCCGATTGAGACAATTCAAATTTCTAGAGAAAGAGAAAAGGATCATCTACAACTTTCGTGTTTTGATTTTTGTGAGATACGGGCTCCAAAAGAGCAGAATTTGCAACGAACAGAGAATTAAAAAAAATGAAAAAAAAACAAGTTGCCGGGTCAACCCTTTGCAAACGGGTCGGGTCATGGATTCACGGATCCGGGTCTAGGGCTTTCCCCCCCATAAATTCCCTTCTCTTCTCCCCTATTTGGCAGGCAGCCCCGAGGGCTCTCCTCTCCTCTCCTCTCCTCTCCTCTTCTTCTTCTTCTTCTTCTTCTTCTTCCTCTTGTTCCTTCTCTTTCCCTTAGCTTTTCTCTATTCACTCTCTCGCAGCTTCTCTTCTGCTGTTCCTTTTTCCTTTCTTGCTGTTTCTCTTGCTTTTCTTCTCCCCTCTGCTCTTACCCTTTCCCCTGTTTCATCAAAAGTGAAATTGAACAATCTTGAAAAACCCTGAATCTGAACTGAGTTCAGTGCATTTTTAATTTCGATTGGAAGAACGTAAAATCTGAGATTAAACGCATTCCCTGAGGAGACGATCTAGCCCTTGGGCTTAATATTACACGACAGAACTCCTATACTTGGGATAACTTTCGAGCTGCTCATTTTTCGAGTGAGTCACATACGACGATCTATTGGTGAAACAGTTCGTTCGGTATCTAAAACACAATGCATTTGAATGGTTCGTTAATCTCGAACCGGAATCCATTGATAGTTGGGAACAATTTGAGAAAGAGTTCCTCAACAGATTCTTCAGCACCTAATGCATGGTGAGTATGATGGAGCTCACCAACACCAGGGAAAGGAAAGGCAAGCCAGTTGTCGAATACATCAGTAGATGGTGCACGCTGAGCTTAGATTACAAAGATCGCCAAACAAAGACTTCCACTATGGAGATGTGCATCCAAGGAATGCACTGGGAGTTGCTCTACATTCTCCAAGGTATCAAGCCTCACACCTTTGAGAAACTTGCAACCCGAGCTCATGACATGGAGATAAGCATCGCCACCTCTGGGGGCAAAGATCCAGTGCTCCATGTGGACCAACATTGAGAAAAGAAGGAGGTCAAAAGGACCGAAAAGCCCACCAAGGGCAAGGAAACAATGACCGTCAACGCCACACCAGTCAAGGTAGGGACAAAGATGAAGGCAAAAACTCCAATCTTTCCCGATCCACCAAAATGACAAAAGAAACCAAGGACGACACTGCGAGAATTGGAGAAGAAAAAATATTCATTCCCAGACTCCGATGTACTGGATATTTTAGACCAGCTCTTGAAGGCCAAACTCATAGAGCTATCGAAGCCCAATTGTCCCGATGAAAAACACAGGGTCGAAGACCCAAAATTCTACAAATATCATCGCATAATTAGCCATCCAACAGTGAAATGCTTCATGCTGAAGGAGCTAATTATGAGACTAAAAAATCAAAACAAGATTATCCTAGATAAGGACGATGTGGCCGAGGCAAATCTCACCACCGAGGCCTCTAAGCCTACACAAGAAACCACTACATTAAAGGAGGATCCATGGTTCATCCAATTTGGAACCTTGGAACCTATAAACATCTCACACCTATGGAACACCACCAAAGTACGCTGCCATGCAGAAAAAAAAAAGTGACAAACCTCGACAACAAAAGGGGAGCCACATGAAACACCACCTCCTCAACACAAGCAGCCCCTCGAGACAAAAGAGGAAGGGCTCAAGCTACCTAAGGAGGCGATACGTGTCCAGTTCATAGTAGACCAACATGTCAAAGAGGTTTATGCCTATCCAGATATGATTCGGGATGGTAACCCAAATCTCCCAACTCTGTATGAACTCAAGACCGACAACCTCGAGGTTTGGGAATCTTCATCAGAATCGGAGGATAAAATTGGCAATGGATGGTCCACATTCGTCACCAAATCAAGAGGGTAGGAAAATTCAAGCCTTGCCGCACCCCAATGAAGTCCACCCTTCAAAGCCCAACACCAATGTCAAGCTTGACAAACAAGGATTGAAAAAAGACTCAGTTTTCCACAAGGAACCCAAGGAGGTATGGACCATGGTTAAGGCTAGAATACCATGCCAATCAAAGAGGATATCAACAACGCCATCACCATGAAGAAGGAAGCAAAACAAAAGAAGGTCTCACCCACCTAGACCAAAAAAGAAGCCCCGCAATACGGCAGTCATGTGAAACATCGACATCAATGATGAGGAAGAAATAGTTCAAAGAAGGCCCTCTCCCATCACCCTGATGGATTTATTTCCTGAGGACTTTTTCACACAAACCCAAAGCGTCGCGGTCCATATGATGTCCATAAGCGTCGCTGAGCAGAAGCCCAAGTGTCGACAACATGACAAAGGTCACTTAGTGGAAGATGAGGTATCAAAAACTCTCCAAAATCTCCTCACCAACTCCCAATGGCATTCCTTAATGCAATCCTCTAAAGCGGTGTGAAATCAGGCCATCCTAACTCTTCACGAGTTGGCAAGGCTTTTCACCTAGGATGACCCGATCGTACACAATAATTAAAGACAACAAGTCTGTGCAACGTGTTACTCGACGATCGCATTTTTAGATGAGGATCTTTTGTTGGAATCAAAGCCCCACAACCAACCCTTGTATGTCTCATGGTAAGACAAAGAATAGAGAATCGGTCGCATCCTCATTGATGACAGATCCACAGTCAATATCATCCCAAAAACCACCATGAAAGAGCTTGGCATCAACATCGATGAACTCTCCAAAATTCGATTAATGGTTCAAGGCTTCAATCAAGGGGGCCAACAGGCGGTTGGCATGGTCCGCCTAGACCTTACCATCGGCGACCTCACATCCAGCACTCTATTCCATGTGATCGATGCTCAAACAACATAGAATATGTTGTTCGGATGCCCCTTGGTCCATGGAAATGGGATCATTTTGTCAAGTCTACATCAATGTTTCAAGTACTACAAGAACGGTGTCCAAAAAGTCAACGTCGACTTGAAACCATTCGCTGAAGCAAAGGCCCACCTAGCCGATGCAGTATTCTACAAAGACATAAGCAAATGCCAGGTCATCGCATCAGAGGTTTCGAAAGGCGGTAGCAGCTCAAATAAAGATGAGCCATGCAACAAGGAGGAATCCTCTTGTCACCATATTGATCCTCGACCAAAGGAAAGATATGGCAATATAAACCTCGAAGACATTCGCGTTATGAGGAACGCACTATCCCAGCCACTGCCAAAGATAGATCTAGTGGTAACCACCAAACAATTAAAGGTATTCGTCTGGCCAACAAAGGGGGCAATTGAACATGGTGCACTCCCGAACAAGAGAACCGATGAAGGGTTTGACCCTAACGCCTACAAACTTTTAGTCAAGGCTGGACATGATTTCAAGAATCCAAAACCAGTAAGCCCACTAGCAGCAAAGTGCATCGAAAGTGTTGTCACTCAACCTCCCAAGACTCAGACAGGTTTAGGTTATCAAAAAAAGCCTCCCATTTGTATCACATTAAGGAGTAATAGGCAATCTGCAAACACATGCGCCACCACAATTCGAGTGACCGACAAAGGAAAAAACTCCCCTGTGGTAGCATTTCACAGTTCGGTGTTTGATCACATTAGAGATCCCGATCTCACACAAAATCAAGCGATCAATGGGATGAAAGATCCCCAATCACCAAAGCCTCGAGAAATAGTGTTTGGACGCATCAGAGGGCCAAATCTTAGACCTAAAAAATTTGTGTTCAAGCGACCTTTAGGCACAAGGCAAACATCAGTCTTTTGAAGGCTAAGCAAACCACCACTATCAAACCAATATGCCTATGAAGTTGACAAAGTTCCATCTTGGAAAAGGAATATGATGACCATAGAAGTCAACATCAAAGGAATGCTAACAAGCGAAAGTCAAGTCAACACCCAAGCTCGAAGACGTGGTCATGACAATGAGGAAAGAAAGGAAGAGTCCTTATACATGTCATACCACATCACAATCAGTGAGAAAACTGAGCCTGATTTTTCAGACAGTGAAATCGAGGAGGCTCCTCCAGAGCTAGAGGATGGCGGCCAAGCCACTGTTGATGAGCTCAAAGAAGTCAACCTCGGCACTTCAGAGGATCCTTGACCTACCTTCTTAAGTGCCTTACTCACACAAGAAGAAGAAGAAGAATACATCCAAGTACTGAGTCAATACAAGGATGTATTTACATGGAGTTACAAGGAGATGCCTGGCCTTGACCCAAGAATTGTGGTGCATCATTTGGCTATAAAGAATGGCTCGTGACCAGTGAAGCAGCCCCAATGCTGATTTCACCCAAAACTTATCTCACAAATTGAAGAAGAAGTAAACAAGTTAATCAATGTGGGTTTCATTCGGGAAGTCACATGTCCAACATGGATTGAAAACATAGTTCCCATTCGGAAAAAGAATGGACAACTCTGAGTCTACATTGACTTCAGGGATCTCAACCAGTCATGTCCAAAAGGCGAATTCCCTCTACCTATAACAGAAATCACGGTAGATGCGACTACTGGTCACGAGGCATTATCTTTCATGGACGAATCTTTTGGTTACAATCAAATAAGGGTGGCCCCGAGGGACAAAGAACTCACAGCCTTCCGCACGCCGAAAGGGATTTACTGTTACAAAGTGATGCCCTTTGGGCTAAAGAACGCTAAAGCCACTTACCAGCATGCCATACAAAAAATATTTGATGACCAACTCCATAGGAAGGTGAAATGCTACATTGATGACCTTGTCATGAAGACAAAGAAGCATAATGAGCACCTGCAAGACCTCAAATTAGTGTTTGGTAGGCTTCGAAAGCACCAACTAAAGATGAATCCGCTCAAATGCGCATTCGGTGTCACGTCTGGCAAGTTTCTCATTTGCATAAATTGGCACCAAATGAGACGAAAATCTAGTGTGGTAGAAATTCTAGATCCAAAGAATGGCAACAGTTTCACAGCCAATGGACAACATCTCAAGCCTTTCATATACGAACCTGAACTGTGAGATGTGGGTTTATTACGTAAAAGAGGGGTAAGAATGGAATTCTGAAGACTTCGTCGAAGAGGCCATAATTTGTCAACGAAGGTAGAAGGCTTCTCGTCAACAAAATTCAGAGGTTCGTCGACGATGAAAAGCCGAAAGATCTAGAAAGTTGGAAATATCAAGATTTGTCAATGAAATCGCTGTCTCATTGATGAAATTTCTGAAGACCTCGTCGACGAGGATGCCATCTCGTCGACAAAATCCCCCGGGTCAAAGGTCTTAATAAGGATATTTTGGGGTTGCTTTGGGGCTAAGTTTCCCAAACACTCTCTCTCTCTCTCTCTCTCTAGAACTCTCCTTACACTCTCCCTTTCTCTCTAGTTTTGTTTGCCGATCGTTGCCCGATTCATAAATCCAACGATACTGCGAGGATCAGTGAAGGATTCTCTACGTTTCTAGCGGATCAGAATCTTATTTCAGAGGATTTCGGGTTTTGAGCTAAAATTGAGGTAAGGCTCAGTTTTCAATTCTGATTCAGTATATGTGTGGTAGTATGGATTGTAAGCATGTACTGTAATGTGGTTTGTAGGTTTTGGAGTCTCGGTTCGTAGTTTTGAGGACCGTAAAGTTCGTAGTTGGAATTCGGGTTAAGGTAAGGGGATTCTGTTTATATCAATCCATTTTTGAAATCGGGATCGATAAGCCTGTAGGCTACGATCGTATGTATATTTTGGTAACTTATTTGGAGAAATCTATCAGGTAAAAATGCAAGATTTTCGGGTTACAGTTTTCGGGAAAATCGGGGATTTCAGGTATCATCTCTGCTTTGTTTAGAAAACTATTGGTTATGTTGAAACTATATTATTGAGGTGACCGTAATTCATATTTGCATAAACTATATACTTGAAATTGTAAATGATATGATTTGCCATAAATCAAATAAGTGTGGTATGTATGGTTGTATGATTTTGTTCCAGGTATTTGTAAAACAACTATATGGTGGCTAATTACCGTACGCTGAAATGTATAGGAACGTGAGTTCCAAAATGATTCCAGGGATCTTGTAAAACAGCCATGTATCGGTTAACTATCGTGGGCGAGAGTGGCCGGCTCTATATCCGGGGTGTGAAATATCACCAGTATGTTCCGGCTGGTCACCGAAGGGTGTGTTCTACACCGTATGTAGCAATGTAATCACTATGGGCCTAGGTCGTCGCAGCGTAGTTGTGCATGCGGCAATGTAATCATTGTGAAACTTGGTGACCTTGTGTAGTTGCGTATGTAGCAATGTAATCACTATTCGGCTTGAGTTGTCGCTTCATAGTTGCATGTGTAGTAATGTAATCGCTGTGAGACTAGGTGACCTCATGTAGTTGCGTATGTAGCAATGTAATCACTACTGGGCCTGAGTTGTCACATTGTAGTTGTGTATGTAGCAATGTAATCGATGTGAGACTAGGTGACCTTATGTAGTTGCGTATAGAGCAATGTAATCACTATTGGGCCTTGATCGTCGCAGTGTAGTTCCGTATGTAGCAATGTAATCATTGTGAGATGAGATGACCTGGTGTAGTTGCGAACTAGTGTGACGACACTGACCGTATGTATGTATGTATGTATATTTTGGGTATCGTATGAACTAGAATGGTTTTTGTGGAAAATACTAGAACTGTATGTATTTGTATAAAACTGTACGAATTGTTTCAAACTATATCGTATGTATATTGTTATGAAGTATGTAAAATGACACTGGTATGCCACACACTGATATAAACTGTTTTCTCCCTTACTGAGAGGTGTCTCAACCCGAATATATATTTAAATGTTTTCAAGTCCTTCGAGTAGCCGAAACTAGCATCCTAACATCCGGAAGCGAGGGGTGTTGTTTAGCTACTACTAGTGCCTGTTAGGTATAAGTTTTTGTAATCGGGTTGTTGTGATGGGTTTTGTTGACACCTGTAGTATGTATGGTATTCATAGATGTATATCCTTGTATATTGTAGACTCTAGTATGGTACAATTTTGTATAGAAAGATCGTATTCCGCTGCGTATTTTGATAAGTATGGACGTTTGTATGTATGTGTATAGGCCATCCATTCACCCCACGGGGTTGGACCCTCTTTGTATGTTGTATCATGTATGTTTTAATTGATACAAAGACAGGTTAGGTTACTTAAATTCACACTTGGGACCGACCTGAGGGTTCAGGGCGTGACAGCTTGGTATTAGAGCTAACCAGGTTGTTAGGTCTTGTAGACTTGGTTAGGAGTATTGATGTGTACATACCAGAGTATAGGATGTAGAAAATGGGTAGTGTTGGTCCAGGGTTGTTCTGTTGATAGATTGGGATATGTCGGCGGTATTCCGTGTTTTTCCTGGAATGACGATTCCAGTAAAGGCAGGGCAGACCATTAATAACTTTCGTGTCGGTGTGACGGGACAGGCTTAGACCTATGAGAGTAATAGTTGACATGATTAGATCTATGATTATGTTAACTACGTATGATATAGGAATTCTAACCGAGTCCTATTCTGTTTTCAGAATGGAGCCCAAGGATAACAACTTGGAAAGTGGCTCCGAGGAGACAGCAAGTGACGAGTCTCCTTCTGTGTCTCGTGGTTTGGCGAGACAGGTGATCCTAGAAATTGGGCGAAGTGTTAGGAGACGCGAGAGCTCTCGTATTGATATGGGGTGTACCATCGAGAGGTTCACACGCATGCACCCTCTGATATTTACGGGAGGACCTGATCCGATAGTGGCGGAGGACTGGATTGAGAAGACCAAGAGGATTCTGGGAGTCCTCCACTGCACTGAGAAGCAAAAGGTCTTGTATGCTACCTTCCAGTTGACCGGGGAGGCAGGACGATGGTGGACGGCAATGAGCCTGTTGGAGAGGCAAAGAGCTGATCCATCTGGTATGACGTGGGATCGTTTCAAAGAGGTATCTTTCAAGAGATACTTTTCGGTCTCCACTCGGGATGCGAAGGCTGATGAGTTTTTGGGCTTGGTACAAGGTACTTTGACGGTGCAAAACTATGCTACCAGATTTATCGAGTTGTCTCGATTCGCTCCTTACTTGGTTCCAAATGAGCACGAAAAGGCTCAGAGGTTCGAGAGGGGTCTGAGGAAAGACATCCGCCGTCTTGTGGGGATGCTGCAGATCCGTGAGTTCTCTGTTCTGGTGGATAAAGCCACTATAGTTGAGACCGACCTTCGGGGAGATGAGGTAGTGCAGGTTTAGGGAAAGAGGCCAATATCATCTGGTCCTCAGAGTGGTCCTCGGCAGAATCAGTGGAAGAAGAAGAGGAATTATAGCTCTAGTTATCAGCAAAACACCGAGCAGCCGAGTTTTCAAGGGGATCCATCCTCCGCACTGTGTGCTAAGTGCCGTAAATGGCACGAGGGCGAGTGTCAGCCATTCTGGAGTGTTTGCTACAACTATGGCAAGTCGGGCCACATAGCGAAGAGCTGCCAGGAACCGAGGAAGGATATGCCTGCATAGAGCCAAAATCATGGAAGTAATCAGGTGCCTCGGGTGAATTACCAAGCAACCACGGCTCCGGTGATAGTATATTCACTTACTCCAGCAGATGCGGAACACACTGGGAACGTGGTGACAGGTACCATGTTATTGCTTTTGAATAAAGCTGCTATGTTATTTGATTCGGGGGCAACCCATTCGTTCATATCTGTTAGTTTTGTGAAATTGTGTGGGGTTGAAACCGGTGTGATGAATGAGATGTTGTCTATAACTACACCGACTAAGAGTGTAACGATTTGTAGTAAGATGTTAGAAAACTGCCTAGTTGTGATTTAGGAGAGACTGCTACCAGTGAATCTTGTTGTATACGACATGTCGGGTTTCGACATCATACTGGGAATGGATTGATTGTTCTCCAATTATGCGGTGATTGATTGTCCAAAGAAGGTAGTAGTGTTCAGACCTCCTGGGAAGCAGGAGTATGAGTTCGTGGGATTGTGTGTGCGTTCGACGCCACAGATTCTATCGACTTTGCAGGCGAGGAGGTTACTTTTGGATGGTTGTCAGGGGTACCTAGCTTGCATGAAGGGACCGCCGCGGGATAAGTTGAGACTCGAGGACCTCAAAATTCTATCATTTTTTTTTTTTATATGTATACAGTAAACATTCCTACATAGCGAAAACATATATCATGAAACCATTTATATATAAACTGTACAATACCAGATTCTAGAACATACAGACTATACAAAAATGCCACTCCAGTATCATCTATCCCAAAAACATACACAATTTTGCCAAAAACTCACCCTATAACCAGGGTAACCAAACACTCTCTTTATTCGCGAGCCTGATCTGCTCGCCTATTTGGCTCACCTGAAAAATGTTAGAATAAAGGGGTGAGTCAACGCTCAGTAAGTGGAAATATGCTATTACTAGCGTGTGGCAACTAAGTTAAGAATACTTTTAAAATAATGACTGAACTGTAATGCAATAAATCATCTATAAATCATATCTTTCAAGCATATCTTTCTTTCTTTATTTAAAAAATATTGTATCATCTGTTTTCTACTTTTCATACTGGTAATATCATACTATACTGTAAAACTGTAAATATATAAATATCTATACTTTATCCCTGGGACTCTGTACGTCATGATAGGGTTGTGCGGCCCGTAGGCGGGACTCTATATGGTCGGCCCTCCAGATAGGTCATCATACTCTACACTACCTCAGCCCAGCCAAACTGCATCCTCTCCTAAGCTCGAGACTGGCTACTACCTCGTGGCCCCCTCAACCCAGTGTACTAGGGAGCTGCATACTCTCCGAGCACGGCTGACGGTACCCACATATTATCTGAGCTATGTGGTTGCACTCTATCTGTATCTAGCAATGGTACCGTGCTTTGTAATCTGTATCTGTCTGTGTAACTTCCCTCAGGGATCTGATACTATATACATATATACATATATATATATATATATATATATATATATATATATATATATATATATATATATACTCTTTTACTGTTTTCATCGTGTTTCCAAAATTACCATAACTCTGTCTTTCTGTACTGTAAACACTATATCTGTAGCATCTTGATGCTAACTCTGTATATCTATCTGTGTATTCTGTATATATACTCTGTTTGTGTTCTGTATGTTATGGTAATAGGAAAAACATGATATGTTATAACACTATATATATGTATATACTGTTTTGTAATAAACTGCAATATAAAATACTGATCTGAGTATCTATATACATGTATTTGGATATATGTATATAACCGTTTCATGAACTATTCATATAAAACTATATATGCATGTACATTTCTCCGCGAATATAAATCTATCTTTGTATAATCTCATATGCTGGAAAACCATATCAAATGTATATACTATCTATATCTTTGTATTTAGTACAATATGATGTTTCATAACAACTGTATAAATTCATTCTTCACATGAAAAGTCTACTTAGGCCACACAAACATTTATGCTCATTTTCTATAAAAACTGTATAATAGGATGACATAAAAATATGCTTATGAAATCTCTATTAACTCTATTAAAACTCCTAGCATAGCATATTTCCCTTACCTCAACTTTGAAAAGCCCCTATAAAAATCTGGCTCTATGCCCGCAGCATTCCTAGATCAACTTCCTGAAAACACAATAGCCCAAAACAAAATATTATTATTTTTCTGCCTACATTATTTCTTATAACTGCCATAAAGTCAAAAACTCAATAAAAGACCTTACCCAGAATTTGGGATGAAATCCAACTTCGTTTTCTTGACGATCCACTTCGGCAAACTTGTAGGGAATTTCACCAGGAGCATCGTGGTAGCCTCGGATCATCGATCCGGCGACTGGTGGGGCTGAAAACAAAAAGAGAAGGGAGAGAAAGTCGTAGGGAGAGAGAGAGAGGAGAGAGAGAGAGAGACCTTTTTAAAATGAAATGAATCCCGAATTCCGTTTATATATATATCAAGGGATTTCATCGACGAGACCCTGTATTCGCCGACAAGTCCTACACAAATTTCATCAACGAGACCCTGTATTCATCGATGAAATTCAGGCTGCCTCAGAACCCCTCTCGGTATTTTCTCGTCGACAAAGCCTTGTGTTCGTCGATGAAATTCTGAAGGCCTTCGTTGATGAAACCCTGTGTTCGTCAACGAAGCTTGGCAATTTCCCTAAAATTATTTTTATTTAATATTATTTCCAAAAATGCAATGTCGTCGATGAACGCTCGACGAAATCTACAGCCTCCTTCTGTTTCTGTATCTATTTTCCTCTCTCTTTAATATTTGAATATGAATATTTTCTGGTTCGTTACATGGAGTTTGCTAGTAAGTTGCTTCCTAGTAAGGCACCGATCTCTTAAGTTCTGTACTAGATGGCTCTAGCAGAACTACAGGAGTTGAAGGAGCAGTTGCAGGAATTACTAGACAGGGGATTCATTCGACCTAGTGTTTCGCCCTAGGGAGCTCCAGTATTATTCGTAAAGAAGAAGGATGGGTCGATGCGTATGTGCATTGACTACCGTGAGATCAACAAAGTGACGGTGAAGAACCGTTACCCCTTGCCTCATATAGATGATCTCTTTGACTAGCTGCAGGGAACGCAGGTCTTTTCGAAGATTGACCTACGGTCAGGGTACCATTAGGTAAAGGTTAGATCTGAGGATGTAGCAAAGACGGCTTTCTGAACTAGATATGGCCACTATGAATTCTTGGTTATGCTGTTTGGGTTAACCAATGTGCCAGCAGTGTTCATGGATCTTATGAACAAGGTATTCCATAAATACCTGGACCAGTTCGTAGTGGTGTTCATCGACGATATTCTGGTATATTTGAAGAGTTCAAAAGAGCATGAGTACCATTTGAGGTTGGTACTACAAATTCTACGGGATAAGAAATTGTATGCTAAGGTGAAAAAATGTGAGTTCTGGTTAAATCAGGTAGCGTTCTTAGGTTATGTGGTGTCTAGGGGTGGTATCTCCGTTGATCCCAGTAAGATCGAAGCTGTGGTCGACTGGACTAGATCGAAGAGTGTGTAGGAGGTTCACAGTTTTCTAGGGCTAGCGGGTTACTATCGTTGGTTCGTGGAAGGATTCTCTAAGTTGTCTAGACCTCTGACACGATTGACTAAGAAGGGAGTGAAGTTTGACTGAACTAGTGATTGCGAGCAGTGCTTTCTCAAATTGAAGCACCGACTGGTTACGAATCTAGTATTGACCATTCCTTCGGGGGATGGAAGTTTTGTGATCTATAGCGACGCGACTCTGAAAGGTTTGGAATGTGTGCTTATGCAATAGGGTAGGGTGCTAGCTTATGCTTCTCAGCAACTTAAGGAGTATGAGAAGAATTACCTTACACATGACTTAGAGTTAGCTGTTTTAGTTTATGCCTTGAAGATCTGGCGACACTACCTGTACGATGTTCAGTATGAGATTTTCACTGACCACAAACACCTTAGGTACTTTTTCACGCAGAAGGAGCTGAATATGAGTCAAAGGCAGTGGCTAGAGTTGATTAAGGACTACGATTGAACGATCAGTTATCACCTGAGGAAGGCTAATGTGGTAGCAAATGCGTTGAGTCTAAAGTCAGAGCATGCAGCAATAACTGCAGTTGTAGTTCAGCATCATGTCAGACGAGATCTGGAAAGCCTTGGCGTGGTGTTGGTATCTGGTGATCATCAAGCTTTCATTACTAGCTTGGTGATCCAACCGACCCTGTTTGAGCGTATTAAAGCCGCACAGGCTAATGAAGCAGAGTTAGCTGAGATTGTAGAGAAGGTGCAGCAGGATTTGGCTGCAGATTTTAACATCTCTGACAGAGGTGTATTGAGATTTAGGACCAGGATATGTGTTCCAAGCGACAATGAGATCAGATGGACGATTCCAGAAGAAGCGCATTGTTCTTTGTATACGGTACATCCGGGTAGTACGAAGATGTATCGGGATTTGCGCGAGTCCTTCTGGTGGAGTGGTATGAAGAGGGATATTGGCCAGTTTTTGGAGCAGTGTCTGACGTGTCAGCAAGTGAAGGCTGAACATTAGAGGCCAGCAGGGCCGTTGCAGCCTTTACCTATTCCGGTATGGAAATGGGAACATATTTCCATGGACTTTGTTACTGGATTACCGCCAGCGCTTCACGGGTAGAATGCTATTTGGGTAATTGTGGATAGGTTGACAAAATCTGTTCACTTTGTACCGACGAAAGTTAGCTACCCTTTGAGTAGGCTAGCTGATATGTACGTGCATGAGATTGTGAGAATGCACGGAGTACCGGTGTCCATTGTTTTAGATCGGGATCCAAGGTTTACTTCTCGATTTTGGAAGAGTTTGCAGGAAGCATTAGGGACGAAGCTTACTTTTAGTACAGCGTTCCACCCCCAGACTGATGGACAGTCGGAGAGGACAATATAGACCTTGGAGGATATGTTACGGGCTTGTGTATTGGACTTTGGTGGTAGTTGGATTCAGTTCCTACCACTAATGGAGTTTGCCTATAACAATAGCTTCCAAGCCAGTATAGGGATGACACCGTTCAAGGCTTTGTATGGTCGGAGGTGTCGATCTCCTTTGTATTGGGATGAGGTTGGTGAATGTCAGGTTCTAGGACCTGAACTTGTGCAGAAGGCGTCTGAGAAGATAGGTTTAATTCGGGAGAGGATTAGATCGGCTCAGAGTCGGCAGAAGAGTTACGCGGATGTTTACCGCCATGAGTTGGAGTTCAAGGTAGGGGTAAAGTATTCCTTAGAATCGCTCCGATGGAGGGAGTGATGAGATTCGGAAGGAAGGGCAAGTTGAGTCCGAGGTATATCGGACCATTTGAGGTCATTAAGTTAGTGGGTCCGGTTGCCTACAGAGTTGCACTACCCCCAGCACTCTTAAGGGTCCACGATGTGTTTCACGTATCCATGCTAAGAAGGTACGTGTTGGACCCATCTCATGTTATTAGTTATGATGAGTTGGAAGTCAAGGATACTTTAGCGTATGAGGAGATACCTGTTCAAGTTCTGGACCGTAAAGTTCAAAAGCTTTGTACTAAAGAAATATCATCTGTGAAGGTATTGTGGCGAAACCACAAGGTTGAGGAAGCTTCTTGGGAACTGGAAATGAAAATAAGCCAGAAGTATCCGCAGTTGTTCTGAGTAGTACTTGGATAACAGGGTGGTATGAGTATGTATGTATGTATGTAAACCTCTGTTATCGTATTGTATTTAGTGGTTAGTCTTTGGGAGAGTCATGTTGTATTGTGAGCTTCCGAGACCGTGTATGTATGTAACCACGGTATTCCTCTATCATAAGTGAGGGTATGTATGTGTATGTATCATAACGGGGCTGTGTATAAATGGCCGCAGTATCCTCTAGAGTATGTATGTATGTATGTATCCTAATGGGGCTGCGTATAAATAGCTGTCATATTCTCTAAAGTTTGTATGTTTGTATCGTGACGGTTTGGTTTTGCTTTAGAGTAAGTATGTATGTAGTAGTATGAATGTGTTTGTAATAAGAGATTATAAAATTTTGAGGACGAAATTTTTGTAAGGAGGGGAGATTGTAAGAACCCAAACCGTGAGATGTGGGTTTATTACGTAAAAGAGGGGTAAGAATGGAATTCTGAAGACTTCGTTGATGAGGCCATAATTCGTCGACGAAGGTAGAAGGCTTCTCGTCGATGAAATTCAGAGGTTCGTCGACGAGAAAAAGCCAAGAGGTCTAGAAAGTTGGAAATATCAAGATTCGTTGACGAAATCGCTGTCTCATTGATGAAATTTCTGAAGACCTCGTCGACGAGGATGTCATCTCGTCGACAAAATCCCCCAAGTCAAAGGTCTTTATAAGGATATTTTGGGGTTGCTTTGGGGCTAAGTTTCCCAAACACACTCTCTCTCTCCCTCTAGAACTCTCCCTATACTCTCTCTCTCTCTAGTTTTGTTTGCCGATAGTTTCTTGGTTCGTAAATCCAATGATACCCTGAGGATCAGTGAAGGATTCTTTACGTTTCTAGCGGATTAGAATCTTGTTTCGGAGGATTTCGGGTTTCGAGCTAAAATCGAAGTAAGGCTCGATTTTTGTTTCTAATTCAGTATATGTGTGGTAGTATGGATTGTAAGCATGTACTGTACTGTGGTTTTTAGGTTTTGGAGTCTCGGTTCATAGTTTTGAGGACCGTAAAGTTCGTAGTTGGAATTCGGGTTAAGGTAAAGGGATTCTGTTTATATCAGTCCATTTTCGAAATTAGGATCGGTAAGCCTGTAGGTTAAGATCATATGTATGTTTTGGTAACTTATTTAGGGAAATCTATTGGGTAAAAATGCGGGATTTTCGAGTTACATTTTTTGAAAAAATTGGGGATTTCGAGTATTATCTCTACTTTGTTTAGAAAACTGTTGGTTATGTTGAAACTGTATTATTGAGGTGACCGTAATCCATATTTGCATAAACTGTATACTTGAAATTGTAAATGATATGATTTACCATAAACCAAATAAGTGTGGTATGTATGGTTGTATGATTTTGTTCTAGGTATTTGTAAAACAGTTATGTGGCAACTAATTACCATATGCTGAAATGTATAGGAACGTGAGATCTAAAATGATTCCAGGGATTTTGTAAAACAGCCATGTATCGGTTAACTACCGTGGGCGAGAGTGGCCGACTCTATATCCAGGGCGTGAAATATTACCAGTATGTTCCGGCTGGTCACCGAAGGGTGTGTTCTACACCGTATGTAGCAATGTAATCACCGTGGGCCTAGGTCGTCGCATCGTAGTTGTGCATGCGGCAATGTAATCGTTGTGAGACTAGGTGACCTTGTGTAGTTGTGTATATAGCAATGTAATCACTATTGGGCCTGATTCGTCGCTTCGTAGTTGTGCGTGTAGTAATGTAATCGCTATGAGACTAAGTGACCTTGTGTAGTTGTGTATGTAGCAATGTAATCACTATTGGGCCTGAGTTGTCACATTGTAGTTGCGTATGTAGCAATGTAATCAATGTGAGATTAGGTGACCTTGTGTAGTTGCCTATGTAGCAATGTAATCACTATTGGGCCTGAGTTGTCGCATTGTAGTTGCGTATGTAGCAATGTAATCGATGTGAGACTAGGTGACCTTGTGTAGTTGCGTATGGAGCAATGTAATCACTATTGGGCCTTGATCGTCGTAGTTGCGTATGTAGTAATGTAATCGCTGTGAGATGGGGTGACCTAGTGTAGTTGCGAATTAGTGTGACGACACTGACCGTATGTATGTATGTATGTATATTTTGGGTATCGTATGAACTAGAATGGTTTTTGTGAAAAATACTAGAACTGTATGTATTTGTATGAAACTGTACGAATTGTTTCAAACTGTATCGTATGTATAGTGTTATGAAGTATGTAAAATGACACTGATATGCCACACACTGATATAAACTGTTTTCTCCCTTACTGAGAGGTGCCTCACCCTGAATATATATTTAAATGTTTTCAGGTCTTTCGAGTAGCCGAAACTAGCATCTTAGCATCCGGAAGCGAGGGATGTTGTTTAGCTACTACTAGTGCCTGTTAGGTATGAGTTTTTGTAATCGGGTTGTCGTGATGGGTTTTGTTGACGCCTGTAGTATGTATGGTATTCATAGGGATGTATATCCTTGTATATTGTAGACTCTGGTATGGTACACTTTTTGTATAGAAAGACCATATTCCGCTGTGTATTTTGATGAGTATAGACATTTGTATGTATGTATATAGGGCATCCATTCACCCCACGGGGTTGGACCCTCTTTGTATATGGTATCATGTATGTTTTAATTGATACAGAGACGAGTTAGGTTACTTAAATTCACACCTGGGACCCACTTGCGGGCTCGAGGCGTGACATTTCATGACTCTATTTGATCCACATGAAGAGGTCTTGCGGATTCCTCTAACCTTTCTCTTTTACTGTCTTTATTTTTCATTTCTTTTTTTCATTTTATTTGTTCTTATTTGCACCTTTCTTTTCTTTTTCTACTGTGTTTGTTGGTTTTGACTCTCTGTTGCTTTGTTTTTTTTTTTTTTTTCTATTGGTTTGTTTCCCCCGTGCATATCTTTTCCATTTCCCCTATGCTTTCACATTAAGGACAATGTTTCATTTTAGTTGGGGGGAGATAATTTGCATGTGTAATTGTGTGCTTCTATGTGATAGAATTTCACTGTGAAAATTGCATATGATGTTTGCAAGTTAGTTAGGTCCATCTTTTAGAAAATACTGGTATTGAGCTCAGAGCATTCTAAATTCCTTATTTGTGAGCGTTACATGCCAATTTTTTTTCTTTCTCGTTTTGAGAATATGGAACATGTAGGATGTAGTGCAAATCAGAGTTTGAATTAAAAGAGAATTTTATCCATTTCACTTAGTTTCAACCAAGGGAAGGATGTTGAGAGTCTTGCTATACACACTACACAAGTTAGAAGATTTCGAAAGACTACCTTAGATCATTTTTGGTTGATATACACTTCAATTGTTTGGGACTCTAATGAACAATATCCTAATGACTTAGAAAAAAAAAGAGAAAAAGAAAAAAGCTTGAAGCAGATGAAAATAAGAAGCAAGTTAGGGATCAATTGCAAAAAGAAAAGAAAAAAAAAAGAATGAAAAGAGGGGAACAATTGTGTATTGGAAAGGGCTACCTATTGCCAGGGTCCTAACTAAACAAAAAGTAGGTACCTTTTAAAGTGTAGTAGCATGAAAGCCACCTTTGTACATTCATGCACTGGAAATGGCTACCTATTACTGGAATCCTAACTAATTAAGAAAGTGGGTGCCTTTTAAAGTGTAATAATGTGAAAGCCGCTAGTACAATGGTTTTGAATTAGAGTAAGACCATGGGGTTGTCTTAGATTAATTAGTGTGTTTGAAACCGTTAATGTTTGCTGGTAGTCAATCTTGGAATTCTGATCCTCTCTTGTATACATGAGCTTGTTACACTCCAATATCTTGATTGTTTTACTAAATGGTGTATAAATCTCTCAGCTGATACTTAACTTGTGTTAATATGTTTCTTGTGTTCCTAAACTCATTAAGCACTTTTATGGCATGCGGTTTTCATGAGTATTGGAATTAGGCTTGCTACTCTCGTAGTCTGATTGCATTCACGTTATTTGCTAGGGACTAACAAAACGTTAGTTGAGGGGTGTGATTACGCGTCAAAGTTTCGTAATTAGGCATTTAAAATTGTGCATTAAAGATTATAATTTTAATTAAATGTCAGATTATGTTTAATATTTTAATTGTGAGCTCATTTGATAAATTTTAAGATAATTATCCCATTTTTGTCGCAAACTTACGTATAATCATGTTTAATTATTGCAGGATGAGTTTCAGAGGTTAAAGGAGCACCAATGCATGCATGCATTTAATGTGGGTTGTCGTGTGAGCTTGTGAGAAGCTGAAGGTCGTGTGCATGTGTTAATGAAGCTGCAAAGCATTTAAGTTTCTGAGTTTGAAGTCATTCATGCATAAATAAAATTAAATGAGAGCAGCTCGTGTTAATGTGGACTATATTTGGAAGTCAACCATGTGTTAATAAAAGAAAAAAAATGAATAAAGGCCTATAAGCTGGGCATGAAGGGCAACAGCATGGAAGACTGTGGGCTGGCTGAAAAACAAAAGGGAGATAGCTAGGCTTCTGTGTGTGCGTGAGTGGGCTTTGAAGCCCATGCAAACAACATGCCAAGTTGGGAGAGCTGCCACACGATCGGGCCATGCAAATGGGGCGTTGGAACCGGCCTAGGAAGGTTTCAAGATAAAATGTATGTCTGGGCTTTGAAAAGAGAAGGAGAGCATTCAATGAAAAAAGAAACTTGAAGGCCCATGGCTGATGTGACCCGGCCATGCAAAATGTGTGGGAGCTAGGTAGGTTTCATTGAACAAAAGGGGTTTAAAAAGAAAAGAGGGCAACAGGGTTTAAAAAAAAAGGTAGCTAGGGTTGCTTCAGGGGGTTGGCGGGTGGTTCTTCTTTGGCAGCGTCACAGCTGGTTTTCTCCTAGGGTCTCAAGTAGCTCTCCACACGACTTGCTCATCTCTCTCTCTCTCTCTCTCTCTCTCTCTCTCTCTCTCTCTTTCTCTCTCTCTCCCTCTCCCTCTCCCTCTTTCTTTAATTTATTAGTTTAGTTTGATTGTATTTCACTTCATTGTCATTTGAAATAAATAATTTAAGTTTAGTTTGACTATAGCATTAAATATTCATAGCTAAAGTTATTATTATCTTTTACAACACAGGTACAAAACCCAGCTGCTCACCAAGAGCTTACAACCACGTTATTCACCAAGAATCACCTTTACGAAAGCTCACCAAGAACCTTCAAGAATCACACTCAACAAAGAATGTAGAGATTACAAGATGGTGCTCCTTCTTGAGTTGATGATACAAATGAAACCTCACACTACTCTTTTTCAGCAATTGATATTTAACTAAGAATAAACAGCAAAAGAGCTTGTGCAAGTGAGGGCTAGAATGAATGTTTTACTAATTATCTCAACAACTAAAATGCATCAATCAATCTATATTAAATGAATGCTAAAGGGCTGTATGTATAGCCAAAGGGGACGTACTAGCCGTTGGACATTTATTGAGGCAAGACAAAACAAGAACTATTCGTTTTAAACTCATTTTATGTAGTCTACCTCAGCCAGAAATCGTCGAAGGTTTTCTTTAGCTTTTCCAAACCGTTGACGGTTTTTTGTAGAACGACCAAGTAATGAACCAAATCGTGGACAATTTTCTGTGCTCTTCCCTAACCATCGACGGTTTTCTGTAGGTCAGGCCCTGTTCCAGAAAACCATCTAAGCACCTAATTTGTTCCATATTCGTTTGGGTGCATAACAAAATAGGGACCAAGTTTATGAGATATTAAAACCTTGAATTTGTTAAAGACTAGTCCTTATAAAATTTAGTTTAAGTATAAGATATCTTGTAAAAATATGATTAAATGCTTATTAAGTTTGTTAAAAGATATCTTATGAACTAACATGCAGATGCACTTGCTCAACTCTTACTAAGTATTCTTACAAATATCATGCAACAAGAGTTACAGGAATGTCCTATCTCACACACATCCCATTATACATATATAATGTCATAAGGTCTTCGGTAGGTTGTGTTTTGAGTATTCCTTATGTATGCTTTTACTTATTACTTCATCAGGGTTCGTCTGATCCTTATGTTTACTTTAATATCCACCTGTTTATCTGAACTGAATTTGAGGAAAAATATTAACTAACCCAAGAATCACTAATGGGTTGTTATCATCAAAATAAACTTGAATGAAGAATTTTAGCCACTAGGGCTAGCATTAAATATATGAAGAATTTCATTCCATTGGCATCAATAATTTTATATTCATTCTGTTTGAGTTTGACACTCTTATATACTAAACACATTATTATTGTTTGATGCTTCTCATTATCAATAGCACATTAGATTTATCAAGGTAATGTTTGTGGTACTAAATATCGGGTCTTCCAAAGAAATTATCGTCCAATTAGTGGAGGCAAATGTATTATAAAAAATAATTATTAAGAAAGAAGAAGAAGAAGAGGAGGAAAGGGGGGAATAGGGCAAAGGCACCACAAAATGTGGGCGTTGATTCCGTTGCATTTGAGATATGACTGGGTGAAGCCTCTCGGCTCGCCCCCACGTTGGACGGAATAACGTCAGCCGCTAGTCACTGTGTGTGGGACCCTACACCGATATCTTCCTGCCGCCCCACCCCCAATCCATTGGACTCCAGAACACCAGATCTCTCCCTCCCCACCACCCCCACCCCCACCCATCGTTCATTACCGTGTGGACTCCTGCGCACGTTAGCCGCTGCTCGAAGCCCTGCGTGACCTTTCGTCGTCTGCGTCTTCCGTCTCCTCCATTTTCAAACTTCAACCTCCTTTTATAGAGAGAGAAGAACGTGGTGACAGTGAGAGAGATAGAGATAGAGATAGAGATATAGGCACGAAGAAGAGAAGATTGACTCGGACTCGTAAACGCAAGTCATGGCGTAATCTTCTAACTTGTTCGTATTTCCTTCTTCTTTTGCTTTTCATTTAGTCTGTGTTTTGCTGGTTAGAGCGTGTGAAAGAAGAGAAAAGTATTGGGTTTTCTCTTTTGTGAATCCTAAAGGGGCCTTGGATCGTCTAGATTTACTAGTTCGGTTTTTGCGTGAAGAATCCGTCTGTGAGATTCAGATTGTTCTTTGATCAAAGAAAAAGTTTTTCTGTGAGATTTGTGATGGTTTTGGAGCTTGTTCGATTTGGGTTTTTTCGGGTTGGCAAGGAAAAGAGTATGGCTTGTTCTTCTTGAATTTCACTCTTAGGGTTTGGTTTTGGTGCTTTTGTTCGTTGGATATCGCTTCTTTATTTCGATCGTTTTGAAAGGTAATTTCTGTTTGAGCTCGAAAATTGAAGTTCTGCCTATCATTTTGAAGCTTTGGGATGGTTTGACTTAATGGGCGTCTTATAAAACTGCAACTTGTGATTGTTTTTTAGTAAGTTTTGTTTGGGGATATCAAAATGGATAACTCGAACACGTCCAAGAATAGGCATAATGATCATTTGGGTGTGAACAAGATTGGAAAGAACATAAGGAAGAGTCCTTTGCACCAGCCCAATTTTGGTAATACTGCTAGGCAGCAGCCTCAGCCTCAGGTTTACAATATTAGTAAGAACGATTTTCGGAGCATTGTCCAACAATTGACAGGTTCCCCTTCGCAAGAACCCCTGCCCAGACCTCCTCATAATCCACCCAAGCCACCGAGTATGCGGTTACAAAAGATCCGGCCTCCTCCGTTAACGCCCATCAACCGACCCCACATTCACCCTCCACCCCAAGCCCTTGGCCCGGCAATGGCACCACGTCCAGCTCCAGAGCCAGCTCCTTACAATAGCCTAGTTAGGCCTGCTCAATTTGGCCAACCATCACCAGCATCATTGCCATTAGCACCAGGGGATCTGGTTTGGTCAAATACAGCCGAGTCACCTATTTCGGCTTATATGCGTTACCTTCAAAGTTCGATTATAGATTCAGGGCCAAGGCAAGGCCCCCCAGCTCATGCTCAACCTCATCCTCACTCACTGCCGCAATTTCCTGGTCAAATTCATGCTCAGCCACCATCATCTGGTCTACTTCCTAACCCATCTGTTCCCCCTTTCCCTTCTCCTCGAATGAGCAGTCCTGCTCTTTTACCCTCTCCAACTTCTCAGTTCCTTTTGCCATCCCCTACTGGTTTCCCGAATATGCTGTCTCCACGGTCCCCTTATCCATTGCTTTCTCCTGGGTATCAGTTTCCTCCACCTCTAACCCCTAATTTTGCATTTTCACCTGCAGCACATTCGGGAATTTTAGGTCCTGGGCCTCAGCCTCCCCCATCTCCTGGGGCCTATTTCCCCTTATCTCCTTCAGGATTTTTCCCTATTGCAAGTCCAAGGTGGAGGGATCAATAGCGCTAAATACTGGGGGCTATAGGCCAAGATGGAGGTGTCAATAGTCCTGTTCGAGATGCACGGCTGTTACACATTCATTGGTTCCATGCTTGTGTGTTGGGAGTTTCTTATGTTGACTAATACCCTTCAGATAGGAGTTTCTTTTGTGAAAAATGTAGTGTACACTGGTGCTGTAAGAAGTCACATAGAGGTTTTGTAGCACTTCTTTCTTCCCCCTCCTTTTTTCTCTTTTCTTTTGATATTTCTTTTGTGGCTAGTTTTGAGAGATGGATTCTGTAGCAGCTGCAACCTGTTTATTTTCTTGGACAAGTTTACTGATGGCTGATTCACTGAAAGATTGGAAACTCAACTGGATACCACAACAGAGTTGTAGCATGAAAGCAGAGCTGTAACATGAGAAGAGGGGTTAGGATTACAGACTTCAAAATTTGTTCTGTAGACTAGCTAGTGGAAGAGTGTAATTTTGTAATATTGTGGATCAAATCTTAAATATTTTCATTTTAAATTCTTCAACAGTTAACTGAATTCTTATGGTGATTGTTCCATTTTGTTGTATTTATTTTTTTTTTTTTTCAAAAAATCAGTTCCATGTTATGCATTGTAATATTAAACCATCTCAAATATCAAAAGAAAAGAATTTTTATTGTCCATTTAGATGCAGTATGTAATGAGTATATTTACTTGCTCCATCAATGGTGTTTTACAGTGGTTAATGATGCATTTTTTGTGTTTGCTTGCTGTAAAATGGAACAGTTATGTTGTATCATGGTATTATGGATCAAACCTTGAAAAGTTAAGTGTAAATTTTTCTGCAGTTGCCCAGCATATGAAAGGAACTCTTAGCGTTTTGAGCCTTATTTTCATTGTTTCATGCATGTTTATACCCTTCTCAAGGAATTCTATGTTATGTTTGTTTAATTTCTTTCAGATGTTATGCTGTTTTCTTCATAGGATAATCTTTTATTCTCCTTTTGTGCATTCTTTCCTTTTTAATGAAGTATCTTCTTTTTAATAAAAGAAAAAAAAAAATCTTTCAGCTGCTGTTAAGTATTATTAGCTTCATGATGTTTTTAATGATGATTTTTTTATTGTTTGGTTGCTGACAAAAATAGAACAATTATGTTGTTTATTAGCTTAGATTGTATGTGTATCAGTGTATGCGTATTATCTGAGTATAATATTTGCTGTGCTATATGTTGTTGTAGAAATAAAAGATTAAAAATATATTTTAGTTCTGGAAGCAACTTTTTTGTTTTTTTTTCCAATTTACATTTTTTTTAGACAAAAAAAGGGAGATTATATTATACTTAAAACCCTTTTCTTGATTTCGCACATTGGGCTTCTACTTTAGACTATGCAAGCTAAGGTTGGACACCCTCCCTATCAGCACACATGTGAACCTAATAGTTACATATTTTAAGAACTTACCTGACTGACTTAAACCCCAAAACTTGTTGCCCTGAAGCCAGGACGAACACTGCCCTGGCAGCAGTTGAGGGGAAAGCTCCATGTTTGCATTTATTTTTATTTGCTGTCAATGTCTTAAATAGTAGGCGCAAGTGCTATGTATGGGTATGTTGGGAACATACTCAACATAATTAGAATCATACAATTCAAGATTTGAATTGTGTGTACCATTCGTTTCAATTCCACAAACAAATTGATTTGAGTCTTATTGTTGAATCGAAACAACTGAATCATTGCTAACTTGATCACTTGAATAAAACTAAGCAATCTGAATTTACCAATTCACATATTTCTGTGCCTATTGGATCCAGTTGGACATGACTGGTTGGGGAAAAAAGCCTTCTTCACTATTTTTTGAAGTGATTTCTTTCCATTCCTCCCTCTACATGTCTTTAAAGAGGAGAAAACAGAATGTTAGACTTCCGATTGGAAACGTAGTTGGGGTATATAATAGTTGGGGTATATAATCTTAGGCCTTCTGTTGCCTTCACAGAATCAATTTTCACTCTTGGAGTTGTAGATTGTTCGGCCATTGAGAAGAAGGGGCTGACCCTGGTTGGCTAACATGAAATTGGTGTTTGGTTGTGTTCTCAAGGTTCAAAGGTTGTTTTTTGTTAATTTTTTGGATTCATTGTCAGTTTTGTCTTAGTTTTTTCTTTACTTTTTCTTTCTTTTTAGTTAGAGAAAAGACCAAAAGTGTTGTGTTTTTTTTTTATTCTTTCTCAATCATTCCTTTAAACATCATAAAGTTAAGTGTTTCATTAATTTTTCTTTACTCTTTTGTATTTTATCCTGATTTGTTATGTTAAAAGGAGGAGATGTTTTTCTGTGGTTTTATGGCCTAGATTATGACAGACTCATATGCTTGAGTGGTAGATTTTGTATACCTCAATTACAATTCAAGACTATTAACTCAAAAAATAAGTGTGGAACTTTTATGATTTATTATGTTCTTTTTGTGCTAATAGAATAATGGTGTATATATATATATATGGATAAGGTAATAGTGCATATTACATTACATCTCCAGTCTATTCTATTTAATTAATTTATCACATACTTATCATACTATGTGATCTACTAATCAACTTATTTTTTCATATGATTAATGAATGATTTGTTATATTCACAATCGTAAAATATATATTTACAATCATAAAAAATTCTGAAGTTAAAAAGAAAATAGAATTTTTTTGAACTTGAGAATTTTTCTGTCTACGGTATTTAATATAAAACTTTTAATCCTTATTGAAAAATATTAGTAGGTTGAAGGATCCAAAATACATTAAAAATCTTATTAGGAAGCATTAAGGGCTTAAAAATGCAAACTTTACTCAGACAAGGTTGTGCATGCTTGAAAAAAAGGTCACAGCTTCTACCCTCACTTTGGTTGTGTAACATCTGCTACACCTGCTCTTGTATGTTGCAACATCCATTACCATAAACCTTGTTTGCAATACTATGCTGTGTTTGAATCTCGGAGCCAGTGTTGGATTTGTAGGGTAATGCCTCTCTATCTGATCACGTGATGTGTTGGGGACGAGTGCACTTACGTACAGTTTGCCTTTAGTTCCTGTATAAAATTTTTAGCGTTCTTCACAGCTAGCAACGAGATGAAAGCTCATAGCTTGCATCTCTTTATTTGTTTATTTTTTAACACTTATACGTCTTAGGATCTCATGGCTAGGGTGGAATTTACAGGCACTGCTCACTGTCTTTCTTTTCATGTTAACTTTTCAAGTAGTAATAACTTTCTCATTTACTTGAAAAATGGTTGTGTTACTGTAGTGAGACGAGATTAAAGGTTCCAGGCAGATAGCTAAGCACGGCATCTGTAAGATCCTTTGCTAGCTTAGGTGGTGAATTATGTTCAGAGTTTGTTTGAAATGGTGGAACCTATATCCTGTGTAACTTAATCCTTTGCTATCTTATATATATCATTGTAAGTATCTGCTACAAGTACTATGCCTTTGCCATCCGTGTAATATTCTAGATGGTTGTTTTTTATATTATCAATTGAATATTTTTTCATGTAGTGAATTGCCTTTTGTTTTACCCCCTTCTTCTTCTTTTGTGGGCTTTATACTTGAATTTTAATTTAATTTTCATAATTGTTGATTCTTCAAGTGAATTACGTTTTATTTACAGATGGGCCTTATACTTCAATTTTTCACCTTCATGGGGATTTATATTGAATTTTAATGTGTTTCACAACCTTTGATTATTTTTTATGGTTATCTGTTGTGTGGGCTGGGTGGGAGATGGTATGACTATTATGATATCTACAAAGCTCTCAACTTGTTATGTCTGAAATTATTTACTACTTTCTGTTTTGCCTCAAACAATGACAGCACAGTTAGCTATAGCATGAGGTTTTGTTAGATCACAGTGATGTTTTAAACCCTGGTTTT